>NW_016804401.1:387448-420283 GCF_001698545.2 Rhinopithecus bieti
AAGGAAGGAAGGAAGGAAGGAAGGAAGGAAGGAAGGAAGGAAGGAAGGAAGGAAGGAGAAAGAAAGAAAGGAGGAAGGGAGGAAAGGAGGAAAGAAGGATATCCAAATGAGAAAAAAGACTTGAGGAAGAAATCATGAGGCACCAGGGTGAGGGGAGGTGGGAAGGAGTACAGGGAGGAAACTGGCACGGCTGCCAAGTTAGTCACCTTATTTCTTAAGAATGCTTCATTTCTTTTGTTTAACAAGTTTCACCTCCCAGATTTTCATAAAGTACACAGTCTAATCTGTTACCTAACAGCAAGACAGCGTCACTTCACCACTTTTGCCCTTACATGAAAACAGTGTTGTGGGACTCAAGCACAGACTACCAGGCCATGTACACTGGCTTCAGCCATCCCCAGAGATCAGGAGCCTCCAACTGGGCAGCTTCCATACAATCTCCAAGCGACGTACAGCTGCACCAACAGTCACAATTAAAGTTCTAATCTTGGCCAGGCATGGTGGCTTACACCTATAATATCAGCACTTTGGGAGGCTGAGGTGGGCAGATCATGAGGTCAGGAGTTCGAGACCAGCCTGACCAAAGTGGTGAAACCTCATCTCTACTGAAAATACAAAAATTAGCCGGGCATGGTGGCACGTGCCTGTAATCCCAGCTACTCAGGGGCTAAGGCAGGAGAATCGCTTGAACCCAGGAGGCGGAGGATGCCGAGATCGCACCACTGCACTCCAGCCTGGGCAACAGAGTGAGACTCTGTCTCAAAAAAAGTAAAATAAAAATAAAAAAATAAAGTTCTAATCTCTTCCCTCCTTCTGTTGCTGCTACTAATGCTGATGTCCATGGTCTCTAGCAGCCTGAATCCAGGGAAATAAGACTGTCTGTGAAGGGGAAACTGGGGGAGAAAATGGGGCAAAACAGGCCACATGTGCACCAAAATGTAGCCCTTTCAGCTACAGGGATCTGGAGCAAGTGAGCCTCTCTCAGTGCCAGTTTCCTCATTTACTAAAAGAAGCAAACTGTACTTACATCCAGGGTTGCGAGGGTTGAATGAGATATTGTATGTGACAGTGTCTGCAACTACAGCTGGCAAATATATATATGTACATACTGGTTCAACAAAGATTTGCTTCCTTGCCTTCTCCCCCAAGCTTTTCCCAGAAGAGTAATGCATTTCCCCAGGGTCAAACTTGGTGGCAGTTGTGAGAGGATATTAAAGGCAACTGTACATTCATCAAAGATAAGGAACACTTTGCTTTCATTCCCTTTCTGTAAAGACAGGATCTCGGTCTGTCACCCAGGCAGGAGTACAGTGGTGCCATCACAGCTCACTGCAGCCTCAAGCAGTCTTCCTGCCTCAGTCCCGCAAGTATGTATAATTAGAAGTGTACCCCACATGCCTGGCTAATTTTTTTTTTTTCTGTAGAGATGGGGTCTCACTAAGTTGCTCAGGCAGATCTCAAACTTTGCTTGTATTCTTTTTTTTTTTTTTTTTGAGACAGAGTCTCGTTCTGTCGCCCAGGCTGAAGTACAGTGGCGCAATCTCGGCTCACTGCAACCTCCGCCTCCCAGGTTCAAGTGATTCTCCTGCTTCAGCCTCCTGAGTGGCTGGGATTACAGGTATGCACCACCATGCCCAGCTAATTTTTGTATTTTTAGTAGAGACAGGGTTTCACCATGTTGGTCTGGCTGGTCTAAAACTCTTGACCTTGTGATCCACCTGCCTCGGCCTCCCAGCTGGGATTACAGGCGTGAGCCGCTGCTCCCAGCCCACTTGAATTCTTCAGAGTGTACCAAGCATGAGCACATTTTAATGCTATTTGATGGTAATGTAATAAACTGAAGAAAATCCTGTCACCAGATAGTGTCCATATTTGAAGCTTTTGCCACACCAAGCCCTGCTGCAACAGCACACCCTTTGGGAAGCAGACCTTTGGTAAAAGGTTTTGAATCTACTCCAGTTTTCACTACAAGCAAAGTGGCCCAGACCTTTGCAAAGAAACCACCTAGAAGAGAACTCAGCTCACACCTGTAATCCCAGCACTTTGGGAGGCCAAGACAGGCAGATGATTTGAGGTCAGGAATTCGGGACCAACCTGATTAACGTGGTGAAACCACATCGCTACTAAAAATACAAAAAAAATTAGCCGGGCGTGGTGGCGCATGCCTGTAGTCCCAGCTACGTGGGAGGCTGAGTCAGGAGAATAGCTTGAAACCATGAGGCAGAGATTGCAGTGAGCCAAGATCGTATGCCACTGTACTTCAGCCTGGGCAATACGGCAGGACTCCATCTCAAAGAGAGACAGAGAGAGAGAGAGCGCTCCGTGTATATTTCCACTTGGGAGCACCATCTCCTCAAAGGCCACTTTGAGGTGAAATGGCTTTCTTACATACTCTGCATCAATTTGGTCCTAAAATCAGGAGACATTCACCCTTCTCCACCCCAATTTCCAACATTCCCTCCTTTGTAGAGAGAGCACTCTGGAAGCTGCTGAGCCCCACAGCCCTAGGGCCTAGACCCCTATTCCAAAAGGGAAGACTTTTCCACCACTTTGACAGACACTCAGGCTAGAGTCCTCAGATTGAACTCAAAGCTCTAACCGCAACCTCTTTTTCCAGTGCAAGCCCTTCTACTCACTAAAAATTACTCTCTCTCCACTCAAACTAGCCTGTTTGCCCTTCCCTGAATGGGGTTTGTGTTTTCCTATCAGCTCAACTTTGCTCACACACCCAGCTCAAAACCACCTTCCCACAGGCCAGACAACTGCTCAGTTCTTGCCACAGCCAGATAAGCGCTCTTCCTCCTGAGAGCCTGCTTAGCCCTACTGGACGCTGTCTTGTTGCACTTATCGTCTGCTGCCTTTTATTGAAGGCTTTCATATGCCTCTCCTGCCTCCACCCCCTGCCCTTCTAAACTTCACACTCCTTGGCAGCACAGACTAGTACACTGTTTCCACATCCCTGACGCTATCCACTCAGCACTTGGCAAATATTAGCTAACCGCAAGAATGCATCCTCAGGTTTCTAAGTCAGACGGGGGATTCATAGCAGTTCTATTGACATTAGGGCTGAACAGTTCCTTGTGGTGGGGGCTGTTCTGTGCATTGTGAGACGTTCAGCAGCATCCACGTGGCCTCTTTCCACTAGATGCCAATAGCAGCCTTCCCTCTGTCCCGTCCCCACCCTGGTATGAAAACCAAAAATATCTCCAAACATTGCCAAATGTCCCCTGCGGGGAAACCGCCCTCTGTCGACAACCACTACTCTATACCAATAGTTCTCCACCTGGCCACACATTCAAACTCACCTGAACATTTACAATCAGCCTGGAAGTCAGGAGGACCTAGATCCAAATCCTGGCCCTGTCACTCCCTTTGCAACCCTGGACAAGTCGCTTCACCTTTTTCACCCTGTTTTATCGTCTTAACATGAATAAATACCCCTTCTCACACAGACTTGTTGTGAAGATTAAATGATCCGCAGCGTGACCTAGAAAGGGTTTAATAAATAAACTGTGTAGAATTTCTAAGTCGCTCCTAAAGCACGAGGGTGAGGAACTGGGGAAAGCTCACTGTGCTGCCAGGGGGCGCCATCACAAACCATGTCGGTGGCCAGGCTCAAGCCTTGTTTCCCAGCCAAGCAAAGTTTGCAATGCGGGCCTGAGTCTGAGCTACTCAGTGGCTGGAGGAAATAATAGCTCCTCCTCATCCCCGACAATAATTCTGAAAATAAAATCGAATCCTATTTTATCTTTTCATGACATACATGCTCAATATGCTTTTCAAAGGGGAGAGGGAAAAAAAGAAATGGGTGAAAATATATGAGGATATTATGAAATAAATCGTATTTTATATGATTTATAATAGATGACTCATTACTTATAATATTACTTGTTAATCATAAAATTACTTATAATAATAGCTGATATGTTTTAAGAACTCTTGTGTCTCAGGCATTGTTCTAAGCACTTCACATTTATCTCGTCTTATCCTCACAAAAATCTTATACATTTTACATTTTTTTAGTTTTCATTTTCAGACGTTCAAAATATTGTAAAACAGTCAGAGTTTCAGTATATCCTTCATCCAGCTTTTCAAATAACCTGAACTCTAATGCAATTATCAAAATCAGTCAACTAGTGTTGATACAATAAATTTAAAAATACAGAAATATGGGGCCGGGCGTGGTGGCTCACACCTTTAATCCCAGCACTTTGGGAGGCTAAGGCGGGTGGATCACGAGGCGAGGAGATCGAGACCATCCTGGCTAACACAATGAAACCCCGTCTCTACTAAAAATACAAAAAATCAGCCGAGCGTGGTGGCGGGCACCTGTAGACCCAGCTACTCGGGAGGCTGAGGCAGGAGAATGGCATGAACCCGGGAGGCGGAGCTTGCAGTGAGCAGAGATCACACCACTGCACTCCAGCCTGGGTGACAGAGGGAGACTCTGTCTCAAAACAAAAAAACAAAACACATATTTATATATATATATATATATGTTGTACACACACACAGAGAGAGAGAGAGAGTAATATTAAAATTTTGGGCCGGGCATGGTAGCTTACGCCTGTAATCCCAGTACTTTGGGAGGCCCAGGCAGGCAGATCACCTGAGGTCAGGAGTTGGAGATCAGCCTGGCCAACATGATGAAACCCCATCTCTACTAAAAATACAAAAATTAGCCAGGCGTGGTGGTGGGGACCTGTAATCCCAGCTACTCGGGAGGCTTAGGCAGGAGAATTGCTTGAACACGGGAGGCGGGGGTTGTAGTGAGAGTGAGACTCTGTCTCCAAAAAAATAAATAAATAAAATAAAATAAAATGTTGCTAATCATCCTAGTCCTGTCCTTTTTCTGCTCCAGAGTCCACCCTGGATCCCACACTGAGTAACATTATCACATCTCCCAGGTCCCTCCAGCCTCGGGGAGGTTCCCACTCTTTCCCTCTCTCAGGACCTTGACGCTTTTAAGGAGGTCTGGTCGGTTGTTTCATAGAATGCCCCTCAATTTGGGTTTGTCTCATGTTTCCTTGGGATGTTTCAGGTTATGCATTTTGGGCAAGATTAGCACAGAAGTGATGTGTCTTTCTCAGGACATCCAAGCCGGAGGCGCAGGATGTCGATATCTCTTATTACTGATGAGGTTCACTTTAAGCCCTTGGTTCAGGTGGTGTCTGCCAGGTTTCTCTAGTATAAATTTACCATTCATCTCATTGTAATTAATACATATCTTGTGGACAGATACTTTGGAAATGCGAAAACAGCCTGTTTGTTCTCAGCATACTTTTACCAATTAATTTCTAGAATCCAGAGATAATTGTAGCCGATAAACAATTCTTACTGTGGCGTTAGCCAAACAGTGATTTTCTATTTCCATCATTGCTTCTACATTGATTAACTGGAACGCTGCTGTAAGAAAGAGCTATTTTTTCTTTCTCATTTATGTATGTATTCACTTATTTATATATATCAGCATGGACTCTCAGGTATTTATTGGTTGGACTACATTACTATTATTATTGATTATGTTGCTGTATTGTCCCCAAATTGGCCATTGGGAGCTTCTTCTAGTTGCCATTTGTGATATTTTCCACACATCCCCATCATTTTTCAAGCTGTGCCTTACTCTCAGGCCCCGCAAGATGCTTCAGTCCCCTCTTGTGCTTTCCTGCCCCAGCCCTGGAATCTGCCATTTCTCCAGGAAACCCTGGTTCCTTTCTTGGGAGAATGATGTTTACAGACTATGGGCACCTATATGCCCATTGCTAGTAGGTGCCGGTGCTTCTATGCCCTCTAGTGGTCAGAGCTAGGAAATAACACACGCACACTAGTGTATTGTTACCCACGTTTCACAAATTAGGTAAATGAGGCACAAGAAAACTTAGGCAACTTGACCAACATCACAGAGAAAATAGGTAGCGGAACTGGGAAATGAAAATAATGACAGATGCACCACAAATCCTAACAAGCAAAAGTAGCTTTTTCACACATCCACATCAGCAGAAAGCCACAAGCCCAATATTCCAGCGTAGACACTCTCTTTGAAAACTAGAATTCCACAGCAATAACCATGATGATAACCATAATGTACTCAACACCCGCCTGGGCACTGGGCTCCCACAGTAGCTCACTTATTCCCAACAACTCTGCAAGGAGGATTTTACCATCCTCCTTTTACAAATCAGGGAATCGAGGATCATAGAAGCCAAATGACTTGTCCAAGTCGACATAGTTAAGTGACAGAACCATGAGCTGTCCCCAGGTACATCTGGACACAAAGTCCATGCTTATGCCACTGCGTCAGCATTTCCAAAAACTGATTTTAGGCGAAATGTAAGTAAGCTTTTTAAAACCTTTAATACTTATGTGCTTATTTTAATACACGTTGAGAAAAAATTTAAGCACAGATCAAATCTGTAATTTCATGGACAATATTGCATAAGACAAGGATGTTTTGTTGCCAACTCCTGGCCTCAAGCCATCCTCCCACCTTAGCCTCTCGAGTAGCTGCAATCACAGATCTGAGCCACCGATCCCTACTAGGACAGGAGGTTTTGTAAACTAAATGTATTTAGAAAAAATGATGAAATATATAATAATAAAGGTGGTACAAGCTGGAGAGAAAATCATAAAGTCAGCCTAGAAATGTCTGGTGTGTGGATGACATAAAGCTACAGCACCGTGCAGCTTCATTCTCGGTTACTCCAAAGAAATTAGAGTCACATAGCTCTGCAGAAAGAACAACTCAGAAACTTAGACCCGGGCTTTAGCCCTAGATGGGTCCGTTTCTAGGACCCCAGACGTCTCTGTGACCTCCTTGCTGGGAGTAAATCCAACCTTCCCAGACATGTGAGAACAGTAAGAAGACCCTGCACACATAAAGGGGTTTCTCTGTCACAGAAAAAATAACACCACGTTCAGGGACCCCAGGGACTCTGCATGGTGCTGACAGACCCAGGGCCAAGGTGTAGCAGAGGTCCACGCTGGGGAGGGACAGTCGTCCTGTTACGAGACGGGGGTCCAAATAAGCCTTGCTTCTCAGAGCCTGGTCTGGGGAACTCAAATGTAGACAGAAGGGAAAAAGGAAGAACAGAAAAGGAGGCAAAACTGAGAGGGGAGGGGACAGAGAAGTGACCGGGGCAGAGCTTCATTCATGACCCTGGAAAGTGCTCCTGCCCTGGGAAAGAGGAAGGACAGCAGAGCCTACAGTCACAGCAGCCCTGACAGAGCACTCCTGGAGCCCAGGCTCTTTTCCACAGAGGAGGAAAGAGCAGGCAGCAGAGACCATGGGGCCCCCCTCAGCTCCTCCCCACAGAGAATGCATCCCCTGGCAGGGGCTTCTGCTCGCAGGTGAGTGGAGGATTCTTGGGAATGGGCAGGAGGAGGGATCACAGAGAATGGCTGGGGTCTCCTGGGGAGGACGAGGCTCTGAAAGGGGACAGAGGGCTTCTGCTGGAGCCTCAGGGGAGAGAACATCAGAGAGGGACACAGGTCACAACAAGACAATCACATTGAACTGGGATTGATAAGAGGGAGGAAAATCAGTGTTTTCCAACTTAATCATTACTGGTCACTACAAGTAGAAAATGATAAGAATAAGAATTAATCAGGGTGACACTTTAAATAAAAATATAACCAGGGCACTAAACCCTGCCCTTGACCACCAACCACAAGTTGCAAAATAACCACCACTCATCAACTCATCTACGAGTATTTGCAATCAAATTTGAGGCACTGGCATACAACAAATATCAGACAAGTCTCTGTGTTCAAAGAGCTCACACTCTCGCCGGGATGAAGACAGACACCCAGAGAGATCTAGAATGTGAGATCAGGTGTTGACAAGAGCCCCGGAGAGAACAGAGCAGTAAAAGGTCAGAAAGGGAAGACCTAGTGTCTCTAGAAGAGGTGTCAGCGGAGGGGTCTCCCTAAGATGCCCTGATGTGAGCAGGACCTGAGGCCAGTGGGGAGGGAGCCATGCAGACCCCTGGGGAAGGGAATTCCAAACAGGAAAATGCCAAGGTCAGAGGTGCTGAAGGAAGAAAGGTCACACTACTGATCTTGACCAAGTGGACACACACACTCTCCAAGGCTGAGGGGTGAAGAGACTCTCTCAGGACCCGGGGCCCCATCTTTCCATCCCAATACATAGGTCCTAATACTGACAGAGGCTTTCTCCCTCCTAGCCTCACTTCTAACCTTCTGGAACCCGCCCACCACTGCCCAGCTCACTATTGAATCCAGGCCGTTCAATGTCGCAGAGGGGAAGGAGGTTCTTCTACTTGCCCACAATTTGCCCCAGAATCTTGTTGGCTACATCTGGTACAAAGGAGAAAGAGTGGATGCCAGCCATCGAATTGGATCATATGTAATAGGAACTCAACAAACTACCCCAGGGCCCGCACACAGCGGTCGAGAGACAATATACTCCAATGCATCCCTGCTGATTCAGAACATCACCCAGAATGACACAGGATCCTACACCATACAAGCCATAAAGGAAGATCTTGTGAATGAAAAAGCAACTGGCCAGTTCCGGGTATACCGTGAGTGATTTCCCATGACCTCTGGGTGTTGGGGTCAGTTCTACTTCCTACATACTGGATTGTCAGGCCTGGGCTGTGCCTGTGTCCCCTCTGCATTACATCCTGTGTTGGGGGTTGGGCATTTAGTGTAGGACACACACGGGGGAGACAAACTCCCACAGATCAGAATTCTTTTCCTGCATCCAGACCCTGCAGACACTCGGGGCAGAAGAAGGACAGTCGGGTGGGGGGACTCAGCAGGGGGAGGTCAGTGTCAGCCAAGCACACTGTGCCCTCTCCCTGGACCTGACCCTAGGAAAGACCCTGGAGAACTGGGTCAGGGCCTGGCCTACGGGACCCCCTAGGATCGTCACAGAGAAGCTCAGCTCTTCCCAGAGCTGAGCCTCTGTGCAAATCCCTGTCCCAGATTCCTGACTCCAGGTGACCCTGGGGACCCTAGGGATCCTGTGCCAGGGCTGGGTGAGACCTCCTGGGCAGGGCTGACTGGGAGCAAGATTTTACCAGCTGTCTGAGGGTCATGGCTCCTGGAATTGGTTACCAGCCAGGGTCCAGCCCCAAGAACTTCTTCTGGACAAGGACAGGGCCTCATCCTTCACCTTAGACTCAGCATGGAGTGAACAGATGGACAAGATGACTAGGGCATGAGCCCACTGCCCAGGGGAACTTAGGTGACTCCATGGGAAGTTCAATATCCCCAGGGGGAGAAAAAGAAGAGAGAAGATGCTCCCGGCAGCTCCTTTTCCACAAGGGATCAGGCCCACGGACCTCTCTTCTGGAGGTGAATAAGCATAGATGCTGTTCATTTGGGCAGCTCCTCTATACACAGCTGAGGTCAAGTAATTCTAAATATTTTGAGATTAATTCACAAACAACCTCACAGTCAAATAGCACTTATCCTACTTATTGAAAAAAAATTGAGGAACAGGGAGACACAGTCACTAACTAGGGTCACACAAGTCATAGGTGTCAGATTAGAGTCATACGAGGTCTCTCTGCAGCCACAGCTGCCTCTTCTCCACCAGGGGATGGCTGGGACTATCATTAGACATCTGCAGACCTGAGACCTGTCATAAGTCCTCTTTCTTTTTTCTTGGGCATCCACAACTCAGAGGGGGAGATTTTGGTCTGGAGAGTGAGGGGCGGGCAAGTGGAAAATTAATCAATTTTCCTGATATAATTTGGATGTTATCCCCTCCAAATCTCACATTGAAATGTGATACTCCAACATTGGAGTGAGGATGTTATCTCCTCCAAATCTCACATGAAATGTGATCCCCAACATTGGAGAGTGAAGAGTTATCTCCTCCCAAATCTCACTATTGAAATGATGCCCGCGTTGGAGGTGAGGATGTTTATCTCCTCCAAATCTCACGTTGAAATGTGATCCCCAGCATTGGAGGTGAGGCCTGGTGGGAGGCGCTCAGATCATGGGGGCTGTTTCTCACCATCCCCTTGGTGACAAGTCAGTTCTCACTCTGAGTTCACAGATCTGGTTCTTTAAAAGTGTGTGGCACCTCCACACTCTCTCTTGCTCCTGCTTTTGCCACATGACACCATCTGCTCCCCCTTCTCCTTCCACCATGATTGTAAGCTTGCTGGGCCTCACCAGAAGCCAAGCAGATGCTGGTGCCGTGCCTGTACAGCCTGCAGATCCCTGCCCCAATTAAATCTCTTTTCCTTATAAATTACCCAGCCTTAGACATTTCCTTATAGTAACAAAAAGTAGCCTAACACATTAGCCTAACCTGGAACTAAATCCCTTGTGTCAACAGAGTCAGTGCCAGGAATGTCCAGGCCTCCCTCTCCGATGCGCACCACTGCCCTCACTCGACCTGAAATCCTGTGTTTCCTGATGTGTCAGTGTCACTCCTACGAGAGGATGAAAGAAACAACCTTGCTTTCACTCCCCACTCACACCCTGCACCAGCCCAGGGCCCAATGAGAGACACACACTCAGTAGTTCTCTGATGAAGGAGGAAATGAATGAATGATGAATAATTCATAAACTCTTCAGAGACCAGATCTCGGATGCAGAATCATAGAATGTTCTGGCCACATCTGTTTCCTGTCCCTCCAGGGACCAGGATCCTTGTTGCATTCCTCTAACCCCTGCCCCTAAAGCTACCCCAAGAACCACATCTCATGGGACTCTGGCACAGCTCATCTGTGGGAAGGTTTTCAGGGCTCCCTGGTCCTGGTTCCAGAATAACCAGGGGTCTCCTGGCCGCTGGGGTCCGTGAGGTCACTGTAGTCCCCACAGCTCACTGCCATGTAATTTCTCACTATCTCTGCTCCCCCTTGTCCCTTATCTTCATCCCCCTTCACAACAGTGATGATACCCCTACCCTGCACAGCTTCCTCCACCATTAGGTATTCCCCAGTAACTCCCTCTAACAAGACTGGCTGTTCTGTTCCCTTCCCACTCACACTGTGGCCTGGCCCAACTCTGGGACAATAAAAAAAAAAAAAGGCACAGAAATCAGCTGGATCAGAGCCCCTGCCAGGCTTCATCATGAGCCAGTGTCCCCAGGTCACCAGGAGAACGAGCTTCCACTGTGTCCCCACCCAGGGCTCTTTCCCTCCATGAGGCCAACACGTGGAACAGGCCACAGGACAGGGACGAGTGACTCCTCCACCTACTTTTGTAATTGCCCAGCAGGTTCTTCCTGCCACTGCACAGACAAAACCAATTCACTGAGACCACGATATTGCAGTCAAGATAGAGTTTAATTAATGCTAAGTGAGCCAAACAGCAAGACAGGAGTTTATTATTATTTAAATCAGCCTCCCTGGAGGCTTGAGGTTAGAGTTTTTCATGGATAGTTTGATGGCAGGGGACTAGGGAATGGGGAATGCTGATTGGTTGGGGATAAAATCATAGGGATGTGGCAACTGATCCTGGTGTGCTGAAACCATCTCTGAGTGGGGGCCACAAGACCACTGAATCATGGGTCTTGGTCCAGGTGGAGTCAGTGAGTTGCCAGAATGCAAAAGTCTGAGAAACATCTCAAAAGACCAATCTCAGGTTCTACAATAGTGATGTTATCTATGGGAACAATTAGGGAAGTCACAAATCTCGTGACTTCTGGACACATGCGTCCTGAGAAGTCAGGGACTGCAGAAACTATGCCTACATTTTAGCACAATTTGGGCCCCTCCCATAATGCTAATCTCATAATGTTTCATTAGTTTTACAAAGGCAATCCCTGACAAAGAGGGAGTTAGTTTTAGGGAGGGACTACAATCATCCTTGCTTCAAAGTTGCACCATGTTAGCCAGGATAGTCTCGATCTCCTAACCTCATGATCCACCCACCTCGGCCTCCCAAAGTGCTGGGGTTACAGGCGTGAGCCACCACGCCCGGCCTGAAACAGCAAAGTTTTAAAAGAGTGGGAAAAGGCCGGGCGTGGTGGCTCATGCCTGTAATCCCTGCACTTTGGGAGGCTGAGGCAAGTGGATCACCTGAGGTCGGAAGTTTGAGACCAGCCTGGCCAACATGGTGATACCCTGTCTCTACAAAAAATACAAAAAATTAGCCGGGCATGATGGCAGGCGCATGTAATCCCAGCTACTCAGGAGGCTGAGGTAGGAGAATCGCTTGAAACCAGGAGGTAGAGGTTGCAGTGAGCCAAGATCATGTGATTTCACTCCAGCCTAGGCAGCAAGAGCAAAACTCTGTTTCAAAAAAAAAAAAAAGTGGGGAAAAATAGTGGAACAGCATATTCAACTTCACATTCAATATTTTGTATTGACAATGGCATATTTTATATTTTGTAGCTGTAGGACAACTACAAAGTCTGTAACATACATGTAATGGGATACTGGTGGTTCCTGGGACCAGGTGGAGCTGGCCAGCCCTGTGCTGTCTGGTGGGCTCACTGCCTGTTCCACACACACCTGTGTCCCTCATGATGATGCCATTATCATAAGATGGGGTCTTCAGGTGGGGAGATGCACAAGCCACTGGCATCTCACTTAGACTCTGCCCAATTCGAGATAATTTAATCAAACTCTAGTTGTGTTTCCCAGGGTCTAGAGAAAAGGAGGAAGGCGTTTCATATGACTGTTTTGGGCCCCTTCCTATTTTGCTTAACTCTGCACAGGAAACTGAGATAAGTGCTCTTTCTAAATTTACTGACATAACACATATCACATCTCCTAATTTGGGATTATTCTTCTCTATGTATTATTGAGACATCTCAGATGTTCCCTCTGACCAGTTCTGTCTTCCTAACAGGACTCACAATTCTCTCTCTGCCCAGAGAGTCACTGATTTCAAACCAAAGTCAGCATCTTTCTTTGAGCTTAACATGATTATGCTGGTCTTCAGCGTTTAGCAGACCAAAACCTTATTGTGTTATCAAGAGAAATACTACAGCCAGCAATTGCCTTAGATCTTTAGACCATTAATAATAATTTCCACTGATAGAAAAAAGTTTAATATTTCCCCAAATTTCTTGTTTTCACTAAAGTAAGAATATAACTCCTTTGTTTAAACTCCTGACAAATTTTTAAGGGCAAAATGGACTATTACAGATGGGGAATCCCAAATCCAAACATCCGAAATGCAAAATGCTCCAATATCCAAAACTTTTTGACCACTGGCATGATGTTCAAAGGAAGTGCTCACTGGAGCATTTTGAAATTTTGGATTTTCAGATTTGGGATGATAAACCGATACTTGTAATACAAATATTCCAAAATAAAAAATAATCAGAAATCCAAAACACTTTTGCTCTTATGCATAAAAGATACCCAAACTCTATTAACTATAGACACCAAGGTGTACAGCAGATCTCTAGAACCTCCATAACTTACATAACTGAAACTGCACACCCAAGGAGCAACTTCCACCCAGCCCTTGGAAATCACCATTCTGCCCCTTTTTTTTTTTTTTTTTTTTGAGATAGAGTTTTACTCTTGTCACCCAGGCTGGAGCACAATGGTGTGATCTAGGCTCACTGCAACCTCCCTCTCCCAGGTTCAAGCAATTCTCCCTAGCCTCTTAAGTAGCTGGGATTACAGGCGTGCCACCACACCCAGCCAATTTTTGTATTTTTAGTAGAGACAGGGTTTCACCATGTTGGCCAGGCTGGTCTCGAACTCCTGACCTCAGGTGATCTGCCCGTCTCAGCCTCCCAAAGTGCTGGGATTACAGGCGTGAGCCACCGCACCCGGCCTTCTACTATAACTTTTATTTACTCACTGTATCACGTCAGTCACCATGACACACCTGGAAAGAGCAACCTCACCTTGTAATTCTGAGACCTCAGCACCTGCGTGTTCCAGGTGAGGACCCCAAGGTCAGCCAGGCAGTCAGCCATCAGGGAAGGAACAGGAGAGGTGCCAGGGGATGTGACTCCTGGTCCTTGTCTGTCCACCACCCAATGCTGCTGCTCAATTCACAATTGAGAAAGTCTCTGCTTCTTTCACAGGCAGGCAGCCTCACAGGCTCTGAGCCCTCAGACGGTCATGCATCTGTCTGTGACACACGTCTGTCTTGGTCTTTTTTGTTGTTGTTTCTTTGTTTTGTTTGTTTTGAGAGATGGAGTCTCGCTCTGTCACCCAGGCTGGAGTGCAGTGATGCAACTGCATCTCACTGCAAGCTCTGCCTCCTGGGTTCACGCCATTCTCCTGCCTCAGCCTCCCAAGTAGGTGGGACTACAGGCACCTGCCACCATGCCTGGCTAATTTTTTGTATTTTTAGGAAAGACGGGATTTCAGCATGTTAGCCAGGATGGTCTCGATCTCCTGACCTCGTGATCCACCCACCTCAGCCTCCCAAAGTCCTGGGATTACAGACGTGAGCCACCGACCCAGCCCTGTCTTGGTCTTTTAAGGAGTGGGGTTGGCCAAAGAATAGGAGATGTTGATTCTGATTAAAATATGCCTGTGGAGGAATCACAGGTGCCACACAGGGCAATCTTCTCTCTGTTATCTGCACAGCGGAGCTGCCCAAGCCCTCCATCACCAGCAACAACTCCAACCCCGTGGAGGACAAGGATGCTGTAGACTTCACCTGTGAACCTGACATTCATAGCACAACCTACCTGTGGTGGGTAAATGGTCAGAGCCTCCCAGTCAGTCCCAGGCTGCAGCTGTCCAATGGTAACAGGACCCTCACTCTACTCAGTGTCAAAAGGAATGATGCAGGAGCCTATGAGTGTGAAATACAGAACCCAGTGGGTGCCAGCTGCAGTGACCCAGTCACCCTGGACGTCCTCTGTGAGCATCTTCTGTTCCTCTGTGGCCCAGGCCACCAGCCCAAATCTACACAGCTAGAGGCCAGGCCTCTCGGTCCCTCTCAGCTTCAAGGACTCAGACTCTCACCCAGGTTGGCCATGACTTCCTGTCCCGAGCAAACCTGGGCAGACCCAGCCTTGACCAAGAATAGGAGAGGAGGGGCTGCTCCTGTCCTGGGAGGCTCAGGGTCCACAGCCTGTGATGGGAGAAACAGGTGAATGTCTCAGACCCAGATTCAGTGGATAGAGTGGGTTTTATTAGGACTTCAAGGTTATGACTTGGCTCAGAGGGACACTGTGGCTCTTCCACAGACCAGCAGCTTCCCCTTCCCTCTGATGATATCATCTATGGCTTTATTCTCTTTGCTCCAGATGGACCAGGCATTCCTACCATTTCCCCCCCAGACTCCTATTACCACCCAGGGGCAAATCTCAACCTCTCCTGCCACGTGGCCTCTAACCCACCCACACAGTATTCCTGGTTTGTCAGTGGAATGCTCCAGCAACACACACAAAAGCTCCTTATCGCCAACATCACAGTGGATAATAGTGGATCCTATGCTTGCCTCGCCCATAACTCAGCCACTGGCCTCAGTACAATCACAGTCAAGACAATCACAGTCTCTGGTAAGTGGATCCCTGGAGCACAGGCCCTAGGCCCTTGGTAGAGGCAGTCAGTTTTCTGAAAGAGCCTGGAAGCTTATTTCCCAGCCCGTGTCTTAGACACAAGCAAATTCCAAACCCTACCCTGAGCTCTCTCATCCTGAGACCTCTCACTCCATCTCTGCAGGACCCCTCCTCCCCTTGTTGTTCTGATTTCTCACAGCTGACCTTGGGGCCAGCCTGGAATGTTGTACAAATTTTATTGTATCACTTACAAGTTTTGTGACCTTCCTTGACTTACTGAGTGCTATAAGTCTCAGATGCTAACTCTGCAGCTGGGGGTGATGCTCCTCTCCCTCAAGGTGATGGGAGGATGAGATGAGCTGTAGGTACATTGGTACCCACTGTGCCTGGTACATGGAATTCCCCCAAAAACAGTCAATGAACATCATCCCCACTCATCAGCATTGAGTTGATGGTGAGGGCCTGCCCTTTGTGAGTGTCATGGGAAGGAAAAGGAGAAACAGAGGGAAGAGGCATGATGCGAGAAGAAGGAGGGACTAAAAGGCACAGGAGCAGGGTGAGGTGCAAGCACATCTGGGAGAATGTATGAGTTGGTGCTGCCCAGTGTATGAAACCCGCTGAAAATTTGCCACTGTGGAAAGCAAGGGAATCCGTGATGAGGACAACACAACAGACCGCACTCAGGCCCCGTGGCATCTCCTTCTCCCCTGACCGCACACCTTCCCTGCAAGGCCCCTGTGGTTTCCTCTGGGATAGACTTTGCCTTCTTCTTTCTGCAGGAGAAAATGCCCCAGGCCTTCCTGTGGGGGCCATTGCCGGCATGGTGACCGGGGTCCTGGTCGGAGTGGTGCTGGTGGCCGCCCTGGTGTATTTCCTGCTCCTTGCCAAAACTAGAAGGTACCACAGCTTTTTCCCATCCTCCTCCCACCCCCTAGGCTGACTCTAGGCCTGGAGAAAGGAGACCTTGTCCTGTATTCATGACCAGGCTCTCCATGGCCTCCCAAGTCCCCAGGGATCCTTCACTGTTATTCCACAGCTCCCCCCTTGTCAGCTCCTGGCCCTAGGTTGCTGCCACAACAGCTTCCTCCTCTGTGAATTTGGCCTAGTTAAGGCCCCACCCCTGAGTGTGGCCCTAGTTCCCTCACACAGCAAAGCCACAGCTGCCTGGAGGGAGGGAGAGAAGGAGGGAGGGAGGAAGGGGGGCTCTGTAATTGGTACCTCCCACTGTTCATTGAATCCACCCACACAGTGAGGGGGATTTCCTGGTTCCAGATCCTGGGCATCGTCACACAATGGGGAGTGGACCAGCCTGGACAGGCTGGGTGGGGTCAGTGCCCCCCACAGCTGATGTGGTAACCATAAGCCCTGAGGTGTGAGATGGGAGAACCTGGGCCTCACACCAGCATGTCCTGGAGCGTCCTTTGTGTCTCTTGCCAAGCGGTTGAGAGAGAGGACAAGGACACTGTCCCATTTCAGCATCACCACTCAGGACACTGAGTTCCAGGAGAATCCAAGACACTTGCAGTCCCCTCCGTGTCCTGTACAAGTGGCCCTGTTTTCCCTCTGGGGCCTTGACCCTTCCTCTTAGGCAAACCTTCATGATCTGGTTCCTTCCTTGGGTCCTCAGTCCCTTTCCTGGGTCCCTGGGTCAATATTCTCCTGGCCCAGCATCTGCCTGAGGGTCCTTCCCCTCTGCTCAGGACAGACGTGGCTTCCTAAAGCCTTTCCTCAGCTACCCTCTGCTGGGCTCCCCCTAACACAAACCTGAGGGAGACAGGAGATCTCCATGCCCATCCTTGAAAATGGGGTTCCCTTCTTGTCCCCTGTTCTAACTCCAAAATTGTGGCTTTTAACCCGGCACCTTCCCAAAGGACCCTGATCTTTCCTAGAACCAGCATCCAGCGTGACCTCAAGGAGCAGCAGCCCCAAGTCCTTGCCCCTGGTGAGTGTCCTCTCAGCCCAGGTATGGCTGGGAACCTCTAGGCCAACCCCACAGTGTCCGCTCCTGCCAGTCACTCCCAGGGAGGCTCTGATCCTTTCCCGGGGTCTGCAAAGAGGAGCTCATAAAACATCAAACAGGGGGCCCCAACTGGCCAGGTCAGCCCTGACCTGTGGGCTCTGGGTCAGGGGTCACCTCCCCAACCTCAGCTGCTCAGGTATCTTAGAGCTGAGGACACCCCATGCCTTCCTGGAGAGGGGGAAAGGCTCTCCTCCCATCCTGCTACTCACTCCTGTCTCTGTTTCCAGGCCGTGGTCCCTCCCACAGCTCTGCCTTCTTGGTAAGCCTGTCCCCTCCCAGCCCCTTTCTACTGGGGTCCCAGCTGTGCAGGCTCTGGGCAGAGGGACCATCAGCCCGCGAGCACAGCACAGATCCACCTTCCCCCAGAACACACAGGGCAAGGCTAGCCCTGCCCAGGACCTCGGCCTCCCTACAGGGCCGGGACCACCCACTCCCTGTGCTGACCCCTCCCCAGGACCCTCCATCGCCTGAGGAGACCCCTGGAGTCCGGCAGGTGCAAAATGGACACTGGGACCGTCAGTCAGGGGCCCACATTAACAAGGGTGTGCGGTGGGCCCAGCCAGGAAAAGGGTCAGGGTGCTGTGTCCACACTGGGAGGCTGAGCTCAGGGGCAGAGCTGGTCACTCCTGAGTGGAAACGACCAGAAGTAGACACAGGGAAGTAAATCCTGGCCAATCAGAGACAGGAAACTTGCAGGCTTGGCCTCCATGACCCTCCATCCCTGTCTACAGATGTCCCCTCTCTCCACTGCCCAGGCCTCCCAACCCGGCCCCAGGACAGCCGCTCCCATCTATGAGGTGAGTGTGGGCCACGGATGTTCTGGTCCCAGAGGCCCCAGGGGACCCAGGATCTGTCCCGACTGGCACTGGCTGAGCTCTGAGATCCAGGAAACTGCTGTGAAAATAAGAACAGTGGGTGGTGAGCAGAAGAGGGAGGGGCCTGAGAGCAGGAACCCCCTGAGCACAGCCAGGTTCAGCCCCGGAACAGCCCTGACTGGGCCCAGAGCCTGGGAGACACCAGACCCTGTTCTGAGAAGGCTACAGGGGTTTAGGCCCCTTCTCTGTTTTTGCAGGAAATGCTAAAACATGACACAAACGTTTACTGCCGGATGGACCGCAAAGGAGATGTGGCTTCTTAGGTTCCTCTGCGAGCTGCTCCTGGGGGTTGATGGAGCGTCCCGAACCCCCAGGCCTGGGGATGGGGAAGGACATGGAGCCTGAGCCAGAGAACCAGCTCTGAGTCCTGAAAAGACACTGGGGCCTGGGGACAGGGAGGGATGGGGAATCCCTGCTGAATATCCGAGGACCCCGACAGGCTGCCCTGGGCTCAGGGTGGGCCAGGACAAAGGCCTCCCATCACCACAGGAAGCGGGGGCTTGCAGAGAAAGTGAATGGGCCTGTGGCCCACCCGCAGTCACCTGGAAAGGATCTCAATAAAAAGACCCTTCCTCTCATTGGCTCTTTTCTGCTCATGGGAACTTAGCAAAAATTCACCTGAAACTCCATATCTATTCTCTCCTGGTCACACAGGGAAAATGTCACTCCAACTTATTTCGACCCCAGTCTCTCTCTTCTGGGAGGCAGAAATAGGGGGTTGGGATTCAGAATGGGGGGGACCCTGCACAGGAAAGGGCGGGATTCACAGGAGCGCTGCCCAGCCAGCCAAGCTCTCGGCTGTCCTCACACTGCCCCAGGGATCTACAGTGCCTAGCCCTGGCCACTGGGTTTACTCTCTGTCCAAAAGGCCAGTGCTCAGGACATCTTTACCCATATCAGGGGATACACAGAGGGGCTGTCAGAGTAATCAAGGTGAGGACAGACCCAGAATTTAGTCCTGGAGTAAGATCCTTCCAGACACTACCTGGGACTCTAGCCCATTATTTCCCATCGGTTCCCACTTTACCGCCTGGCGTGGATCTCACTGAACAATCCCCCTCTCCACACAGGAGCTTCCAGGTCAGAGACACGGGGCTGTCTCACCGAAAGCTCATGCAGTCTCCCGTGGCAATGGGACCACCTGTCTCCTCTTCTCCTTGGCCTGCAGGGCCCTCCACTCAGGCCTCACCTGCAGCTCCACCACATACCTGCAGTCCACCACATACCTGCACTAAAGCACAGAGCCATGGTTCCTGAGGATGTTCTGCCACTGTCCAGGGTTGTTTGCCATGAGATGGGAAAAGGAAAAACAACCTGCAAATTTACATCAGGATTTAGCTCTAAATGACTTCTTAGCCCGCCTGCACACATTGTCAGATGAGACAAGGTGACACCTCTTGTATCAGTTTCCTGTTGATGCTGTGACAAATTCCCACAGGCCAGGCATGTTGGTGTGTGCCTTGGGCCCAACTACTCAGGAGGCTGAGGTGGAAGGATCACTTGAGCCCAGGAGGTTGAGGCTGCAGTGAGCTCTGATCACACCACTGCACGCTGGCCTGAGCAACAGAGATGACAACTCCATTGCTAAACTTAGTGGCACAAAACAACAACAATGTGTCCACTTGGCTCTGTTCTTCCTGGCAGCTCCAGGGAAACGTCTGTTCTCTCACCTTTTCCAATTACTAGAGGCCGCCTGCATCCTTAACTTTGGCCCCTTCCTCCGTCTTCAAAGCGAGCAGTACAGCATCTTGAAACCTCTCTGTGCTCTGCCTCCATCTTCACTGACTTCCCTGCCTCCCTCTCTCGTAAGGAAGGGACCTATGGTTATTTTAGACCCACCTGGATAAACCGCAATAATCTCCCCATGTCATTATCCTTCATTTATCTGCTAAGTGTCTTTTACCATGTGCTGTATTCACAGATCTTGGGATGAGGATGTGTGCATCTTGGAGAGGTGCTTGTTCTATCCATCACTCCTCTCAAGGCCATTTTATCATGATTGTTCACTACAAACTACACATGGGCACCTGGATAGGGTTATCCTGACTGTGGCGTCAGTTTTTGTAGTGACATCCCCAGCACCATCCAGGTCCTGAGAGAGGGAGATGGAGGGCTCTCCATGCCCCTAGTACCTCTCTACCTTCTCCTCAGTGACAAGCTCAGTTGTTAAGAATGAGAGATGTGGCCAGGTGTGGTGTCTCACACCTGTAATCCCAGCACTTTGGGAGGCCGACAGGAGTGGATCACCTGAGGTCAGGAGTTTGAGACCAGCCTGACCAATATGCCGAAATCCCGGCTCTACTAAAAATACAAAAATTAGCCAGGCGTGGTGGCACATGCCTATAATCCCAGCTACTCAGGAGGCTGAGGCAGGAGAATCACTTGAACCCGGGAGGTGGAGGTTGCAGTAAGCCAAAATCATGCCACTGCACTTCAACCTGGTTGACAGAGTGAGACTCTATCTCAAAAAAAAAAGAAAGAAAAGAAAGAAAAGAAAAGAAAGAAAGAAAGAAAGGAAAAGAAAAAAGAAAAGAAAAGAAAAACAAACAATAAAAGAGATGTGACTGGAAGATCACAACTCACCAGCCCTTCAATAGTTCATGGACATCAGCACCATGGATAGTGACCCTGGAAGGGTCATCTGCAAACACCGCGGCAGGGAGCACACAGATGGGAAGAAACTGCCCAGAAAAGCCGCCCAGTCTGTTCTGCCTGAGAAAGATGCAATGAGGGAGAACCTGATTCTTTTATAATGTGTTTGTCGTGAGCCCTGTGCACATGACTAAATGTTAGGGTTGTTGGCAAGGGTTGTTGACACCCCTGGCAGGGCTGATTTCTGTAGCCAAAATATGACCTTGGAGAGGCTGAGTCTGCTCCGGCTTCACAGTGAATATCCCTACCTCTGAGACTCAAGCCATCGTCTCTGCCTACAACACAGTGGGAACTTGTCATGATTAACTTCTGACCCCAGTGCCTGACCTTGGAACCACTACCATCCCCCAGCCTGGAGCACGCCCTGAGCACACCATACTGTTCCCTGAGCTCCAGCTAAGCCCCTAAACAACCCTCTCAGTGACTCCAGGCCAAGTCTCATGCCCCATGTCAGAGGCCTTTGCCATCTGCTAGTCATTCACACACAATCCTCCTGAGGGACAAGTGGGGGCCTGAACATCTGTCTCCCAGGGTAGGGCCCAAATTCCCCAGGAGACAAAAACAGACCAGAGTTCTCCCAGTCACCCTCACCCTCCTCATTCCCACCACTTCCCACCAACAGAGGCAAGTCTTGTCCTACAGACCCACCCCTGCCCTTCCCAAGAGCTCAGGCCCAGTCAGTCAGTGTCCCTGCAGGGCACATACACATCACTCAGAGTGCTCAGTGGAAGGGTCACCCAGGTCCCCACCGAGAGTCTCCCCTGCTTTAGATGGATCAGAATCCTCGTCACATCCCACATCTGGGCAGTCACCAAGGTCTTCTCTGGGCAGTCACCAAGGTCTTCTCTGCCCTGTCCTCGCACCTACTGTCTGTCCTGGTCATCCTCATCATCTTTTCTGAGCACAGCCACAGTTCCTAACAGGCGGGGTTAAGGCTCCTGACAGATAGAGTTAAGACATAGGACCATGATTCTGGGAGCTTCTCAGGTCTTGCCTGTTATGTGAAATTAGCATACAATTTGTATGCTTACCTCATAATTTTAATGTGCACACCCTTTGATCATGAATTAGTCACATTAAGAAGAGCCTCCCCTGAACCGTGAGTTCTAAGGAGGCTTGTCCTGGTATCTGCTAAGTCCAGTGACAAGCACCCAGTCTGGCACAAGGATGCTTCATAAATACATGTTGAATGAATGAGATCCTCTTACACCCTGCCCACTTCCCTCACTTATGTGACCAGACTGAAACTCCTAATGTATAGGAGAGAAAGGCGGAAACCCTGGATGGAGACCAGTGAGAAAGCTCGTTTTTGAAACAGCAGCGAGTTCCAGGCCTCTACAGACACTTCTGGACTTTATGTGGTGCAGAGAAAAAGACAAAACCAATATATTCCCTTCAAACACCTAAAGGGGGAAGGGCCATAGCCTAACTGAGAAAGAAAAAGACCAAGGTAGGGTACAGTTCCCCTAATCCACTTTGTTTCCAGACATCAAAAAAATACAGTTTGTGGTCTTGGACACTGATGTGGAAAAATGTACAAACCAAAAATTGTGTTACTGCTAATTTCCTTGCTATGGGCAGTCACGAAATATCAATGTAAAACCATACATGCAAAGATGCACATTCAAAGAGCACTTCAGTGAACATTCACAGGATCAGTGTCAGAGGTCCACAAACTAACTACATTTGTTTTAACTTTGAATTTTGAAATAATTGTAGATTCACAGAAACTTGAAAAAATAAAATATACCTGGAGGCCCATCACCCTTCACCCAGCCTCCACCAATATTCACATCTAGCACAACTATTATAATTCAATGTCAAAACCAGGAAAGTGACATTGGTACAATCCACAGAGCTTTTTTCAGATTTCACCAGTTATACATGCATATGCGTGCATGCATGCATGTGTGCATTTGTGTGTGGGTGTGCGTGTGCAAGTGTGTGTCTCCATGCTATGCCACTACCACAATCACAGCACTATATGTTGCTACCCCTACATAACCACAATACCCTCCCTCTCCCATACCTACTTCTGGCAAGCATTAATCTAGTCTACATCTCTATAGTTATGTTATTTCAAGAATGTTACATAAACGGAATCGTATAGTATGTATGCTTTTTTTACATACAAAGTATGTATGCTTTTTTTACATACAACGGAATCGTACAGTATGTATGCTGGAGAACAGAGCGAGACTCCATCTCAAAAAATGAAAAAATGATAAACTAGAGTTTGTGTGTATATGTTTGTGTACAAACTCTCTTTGTATACAATTTGAAATTTTCTATATGAAAAGTTTTTTAAAAGAAAAAAAAATATCTAGCCCAGAAGAGAGAAAAAAAAATAGCCCCAAAGTTTTTGGTTTTAGTTTTGGTTTTGTGTTTTTGAGACAGGGTCTCACTCTGTTGTCCAGGTTGGAGTGCAGTGGCACCATCACGTCTCACTATAGCCTTGACTTCGTGCAGCCCAGAAGTTTTATCAGTGGTTTCTACAGAACTTTCATGATGGATCATCTCAATCTTATACAAACTCTTCCATAGGGAAGAAAAAGGACTATTTCCCCAACTCATTCTGTTAGGTTAGTATAAACTTGACATTGAAACCAGAACCAAAAAAAGGTAGGAAAGAGGAAATTATCAGGCGAATCACATTCATGAACAGAGATACATAAAAACCTAAACAAGGCGTTAGGAAATCAAATCAAGAGTATATTAAAAAATGAAACACTGGCCGGGCGCGGTGGCTCAAGCCTGTAATCCCAGCACTTTGGGAGGCCGAGACGGGCGGATCACAAGGTCAGGAGATCGAGAACATCCTGGCTAATACGGTGAAACCCCGTCTCTACTAAAAAATACAAAAAACTAGCCGGGCGCGGTGGCGGGCGCCTGTAGTCCCAGCTACTCGGGAGGCTACGGCAGGAGAATGGCGTAAACCCCGGAGGTGGAGCTTGCAGTGAACTGAGATCCGGCCACTGCACTCCAGCCTGGGTGACAGAGCGAGACTCCGTCTCAAAAAAAAAAAGAAACACTATGACTGGGTTTTGTTTGTTACAGGAAAAGCAAAGGTGATTTAACATTATAAATCTGTAAGTGGACGTTTCTGCCCATGGACGCTGCCAAAGAAGCATTGTTAAAGTCTCTCTTCTCCCTGCCATATCTAAGTCAGAGTGTCCTAAAGAGCCCGAACAGCTGAGGAAGCTCTTCATTGGAGGGCTGAGCTTTGAAACAACTGATAAGCACCTGAGAAGCCATTTTGAGCAATGGAGAATGCTCACGGACTGTGTGGTAATGAGAGATCCAAACAGCAAGCCTTCCAGGAGCTTCCGGTTTGTCATGTATGCCACTGTGAAGGAGGCGGATGCACCATGAATGCAAGGCCACACAAGGTGGATGGAAGAGTTGTACCAAAGAGAGCTGTCTCAAGAGAAGATTCTCAAAGACCAGGTGCCCATTTAACTGTAAAAAAGATATTTGTTGGTGGCATTAAAGAAGACACTGAAGGCCGGGTGCGGTGGCTCACGCCTGTAATCCCAGTACTTTGGGAGGCCGATGTGGGCGAATCACCCGAGGTCAGGAGTTCGAGACCAGCCTGACCAACATGAGAAACACCGTCTCTACTGAAAATGCACAATTAGCTGGGCGTGGTGGCGCATACCTCTAATCCCAGCTACTTGGGAGGCTGAAGCAGGAGAATCGCTTGATCCTGGGAGGCGGAGGTTGCGGTGAGCCAAGATTGCACCATTGCACTCCAGCCTGGAGGACGGAGTGAGACTCCATCTAAAAAAAAAAAAGAAAAGAAAAGGAGGAAGACACTAAAGAACATCACCTAAGAGATTATTTTGAACAGTATGGAAAAATTGAAGTGATTGAAACCATGACTGACCAAGGCAGTGGCAAGAAAAGGGGCTTTGCCTTTGTAACCTTTGATGACTATGACTCCGTGGATAAGATTATCATTCAGAAATACCATACTATGAATGGTCACAACTGTGAAATTAGAAAAGCCCTATCAAAGCAACAGATGCCTAGTGCTTCATCCAGCCAAAGATATTGAAGCAGTTCTGGAAACTTTGGTGGTGGTCATGGAGGTGGTTTTGGTAGGAATGACACCTTTGGTCATGGAGGAAACTTCAGTGGTCGTGGTGGCTTTGGTGGCAGCTGTGTTGGTGGTGGACGTGGTGGCAGTGGGGATGGCTATAATGGATTTTGTAATGATGGAAGCAACTTTGGAGGTAGTGGAAGCTACAATGGCTTTGGCAATTACAACAATCAGTCTTCAAATTTTGTACCCATGAAGAGAGGAAACTTTGGAGGCAGAAGCTCTGGCCCCTATAGTGGCGGAGGCCAATATTTGCCAAACCACGAAACCAAGGTGGCTAAGGCAGTTCCAGTAGCAGCAGTAGCTATGGCAGTGCCAGAAAATTTTAATTAGGAAACAAAGCTTAGCAGGAGAGGAGAGCCAGAGAAGTGACAGGGAAGCTACGGGTTACAACAGATTTGTGAACTCAGCCAAGCACAGGTGGCAGGACCTAGCTGCTACAAAGAAGACATGTTTTAGACAAATACTCATGTGTATGGGCAAAAAACGTGAGGACTGTATTTGCAACTAATTGCATAATGGGTTATTTTAGTCTCCTGTGGAAAGTGTAAAGCATTCCAACAAAGGGTTTTAATGTCAATTTTTTTTTTTTGCATCCATGCTGTTGATTGCTAAATAGTCTGTGATGCTGAATAAATGTCTTCTTTTAAAAAAAAAAAAAGAAATCTATAAGTGGAAGAAGGCATGAAGGAGCTTCTAGGGTGCTAGGGAGGTTTTGTTTCCTGATCTAGCTACTATTTACATGGGTGTGTTCAATTTTTGAAAAGGCATCCAACAATACATTTATAATTTATGCACTTTTCTATATATAATGTATCCATTTTTAAGTATTTAAAGTACATATTACTTGCCATATTAAGAGAATAAAGGGAAAACTCATGACTATCTCAATACACGCAGAAAAATCATGTAATATTTCCTGAGCTGGGTGTGGGGGCTAATGACTATAATTCCAGCATTTGGGGAGTCTGAGGCAGGAGGACTGCTTGAGGCCAAAAGTTTGAGACCAGCCTGGGCAGCATAGCAAGACCCTGTCTCTACAAAAAAAAAATCCAAAAACAACTAATAACTTTTGCCGTCCATTTCTTAAAAATATTATACTAGGATAGAAGAGAACTTCCTTACTCTGCTAAAGCACACCTACACCCCAACCCCCAAAAAAGAAATCAAAAAAAAAAAAACACCCAAAAAAATCATTGTTAATAGGAAAATGGCAGCATTCCACTGAAAATCTAGGATAATCCAAGAGGGCCAAGCACAGTGGTTCATGCCTATAATCCCAACACTTTGGGAGGCTGAGGTGAGCGGATCACTTAAGGTCAGAAGTTCAAGACATGCCTGGCCACCATGGCGAAACCTCATCGCTACTAAAAATGCAAAAATTAAGGCCAGGTGTGATGTCTCATGCATGTAATCCCAGCACTTTGGGAGGCCAAGGTGGGCGGATCACTTGAGGTCAGGAGTTCGAGACCAGCCCAGCCAACATGGTGAAACCCCGTCTCTACTAAAAATACAAAAATCAGCCGGGCATGGTGGCACACACCTGTAATCCTAGCTACTCGGGAGACTGAGACACAAGAATTGTTGGAACCCAGGAGGCAGAGACTGCAGTGAGCCAAGATTGTGCCACTGTGCTCCAGCCTGGGCGACAGAGTGAGACTCCATCTTAAATAAATAAATAAATAAATAAATAAATAAATAGAAATTAGCCAGGTATGGTGGCAGGTGCCTGTAGTCCCAGGTACTTAGGAGGCTGAGGCATAGGAATTGTTTGAACCCAGAAGGCAGAGGTTGCAGTGAGCTGAGATCACACCATTGCACTCCAGCCTGGGCAACAGGCAGACTCTGTCTCAAAAAAAATAAACAAATAAATAAGTAAAATAAAATAAAATAATTCAAGGGGTGGGCCAGGCACCTGTAATCTCAGTACTTTGGAAGGCCAAGGAAGGAGAATCACTTGAGAACAAGAGTTCAAGACCAGCCTGGGTAACATAGCAAGATATCAGCTCTACAAAATATATTTTTTGAAAAAAGAATAATCCAAGGATGCCCAGCATTGTCAATATTGTACTGGGATGGCCCAGCCAACACACATCAGCTGTCAGTACTTTTTTTTTAATTTTTAGAAACAGGTCCTTGCTCTGTCACCCACGCTGGAATGCACTGGCATGATCATAGCTCCTCTCACCTCAGCCTCCCAAATAGCTGGGAGTACAGGTATACACCACCACATTGAGCTAATTTTCATTTTTTTACAGGTGTAAGCCACCACCCCGGGCCAGCTGTTGTTATTAACCGGTTATTATTATCTGCCCAGAAAACCCCAATAAAGCCTACAAACAAATTATTAGAAGTTATAAAAGAATCTAGAAAGATGCCTGACTTTAAGATCAATATACCGTACAAAATCAATTGTGACCAGGCATGGTGGCTTACGCCTGTAATCCTAGCATTCTAGGAAGCCAAAGTGCGTGGATTACCTGAGCTCAGGAGTTGGAGACCAGCCTAGTCAACATGGTAAAACCCCATCTCTACTAAAATACAAAAAATTAGCCAGGCATGGTGGCTCGTGCCTGTAGTCCAGCTACTAGGAAGGCTGAGGCATGAGAATTGCTTGAACCTGGGAAGCAGAGGTTTCAGTGAGCCAAGATCATCCCACTGCACTCCAGCCTAGGTGACAGAGTGAGACTCTGTCTCAAAAAAAANGGGAGTACAGGTATACACCACCACATTGAGCTAATTTTCATTTTTTTACAGGTGTAAGCCACCACCCCGGGCCAGCTGTTGTTATTAACCGGTTATTATTATCTGCCCAGAAAACCCCAATAAAGCCTACAAACAAATTATTAGAAGTTATAAAAGAATCTAGAAAGATGCCTGACTTTAAGATCAATATACCGTACAAAAATCAATTGTGACCAGGCATGGTGGCTTACGCCTGTAATCCTAGCATTCTAGGAAGCCAAAGTGCGTGGATTACCTGAGCTCAGGAGTTGGAGACCAGCCTAGTCAACATGGTAAAACCCCATCTCTACTAAAATACAAAAAATTAGCCAGGCATGGTGGCTCGTGCCTGTAGTCCAGCTACTAGGAAGGCTGAGGCATGAGAATTGCTTGAACCTGGGAAGCAGAGGTTTCAGTGAGCCAAGATCATCCCACTGCACTCCAGCCTAGGTGACAGAGTGAGACTCTGTCTCAAAAAAAAAAAAAAAAAAAAAAAAAAAATTACATGTCTATAAGTCAGAAACAAATAGAAAATACAACTTTTAAGAGACACCATTTATAATAACAATAAATACTATAGATTATTTTAGACTAAATATAACAAAAGTTGTGCCAAATCCTAATACAAAAAACTTTTACCTTTATTGAAAATATTAAAGACCTTAAAAATTTGAGAGACAGGCCAGGCGCAGTGGCTCATGCCTATAATCCCGGCACTTTGGGAGGCCTAGGTGGGCGGATCACCTGAGGTCGGAAGTTCGAGAACAGCCTGACCAACATGCCGAAACCCTGGCTCTACTAAAAATACAAAATTCACCAGGGGTGGTGGCACACGCCTGTAATCCCAGCTACTCGGGAGGCTGAGGCAGGAGAATCACTTGAACCCAGGAGGCGGAGGTTGCAGTGAGCCAAGACCTTGCCATTACACTCCAGCCTGGGCAACAAGAGGGAAACTCTGCCTCCAAAAAAAAAAAAAAAAAAATACCACAAGGAATGAAGACAAATAATCTAACAAAGAGTTAGTATACAATATATAAAATATAAAAGAAAGCCTACATATCAAGAAGAAAAAGATAAACAACCCTATAGCATAATAAGAGCCCCCACGAAAATGGCATTTTACAAAAGCAGCACAGTCAATGCATACATGAAAAGATGCTCAACCTACTTAGTAACCAGGGAAATACAAATTCAGACCATAGTGAGATATCATTTCATACCCAACAGAGTGGCAAAAATGTTTAAGTGTGAAAAGTTGAAGGGCATGTATATCAACAAAAATTCTTTACTCTTTCACCAGTAATGTATAACTTTTACAGCCATTTTGGAAAACAATTTGGCATTTACTCCCAAAGCTGAACAAACTCTACAGCAAGCAATTGTACTCCTGGGTGTATACCTATGAGAATCTCTTACGCATATGTACAAGACATGTACAAGAGGACATGCATAAGAATATTCATAGCACCGATAGCCAGGGTATCCAAAAACTGGGGAAAAAATCCACACACAACTGACAAAGAATAGAACAATTGTGATACAATAGCACGGTAGGATGTAATACAACAGTGAAAATGGAAGAACAGAGTACCACACAAGAACATGGGTGAATGTTAGAAACTTAATGACGGTTGTTTAAAAGCAAGTTCCAAGCCTGGGCAACATAGCAAGACCTTGTCTCTGCTAAAAATTTAAAAGATTAGTGAAGTGTGGTGGCACATGCATGTAGTCCCAGCTACTCGGGAGGCTGAAGTGAAAGGATCACTTGAACCTGGGAGGTCAAGGCTGCAGTGAGCCATGATCCTGCCACTAAGTTCCAGCCTGGGTGATACAGCAAGACCCTGTCTCAAAAAATAACAATAATAGGGCCGGGCACGGTGGCTCAAGCCTGTAATCCCAGCACTTTGGGAGGCCAAGACGGGTGGATCACGAGGTCAGGAGATCGAGACCATCCTGGCTAACCCGGTGAAACCCCATCTCTACTAAAAAATACAAAAAAAAACTAGCCGGGCGAGGTGGCAGGCGCCTGTAGTCCCAGCTACTCGGGAGGCTGAGGCAGGAGAATGGCGTAAACCCGGGAGGCAGAGCTTGCAGTGAGCTGAGATCCGGCCACTGCACTCCAGCCTGGGCGACAGAGGGAGACTCCGTCTCAAAAAAAATAAAATAAAATAAAATAAAAAATAAAAAAATAACAATAATAAAATAAAAGCAAGTTCCAGAACACTATATATGATACCATTTTACAGAACTCAAAGCCAGGCAAATCTAAACAATATTTATTGTTTAAGTGTATAATACATACATGATCAATGTATATAAAAGTCCAATCCAAGCCAAACTAAATAAAATATTGCCTCCTTGTGGGAGGAGGCAAAGGAGTAGATGGGGAAAAGAACACAGGTAAAAAGCAAGTTACTCCTGATGCTCCATTTCTTGGGCTAGGTGACGAGTCCTTGGAGTTTGTTAAATCACACTCTATACCCAATATTTTTGTTACATATAACCCTTTGTATGTAGTAAATATGTCCTGTCCCTGGTATCAGGATTAAGCCATCCATCTGGGACACCTAGGACACCATTTCCTTTGACTTGTCAATTCCCTTTGAAGGTCATTGATGTCTTCAACCACCTTGGCTAGTGGGTTGAAGACAATCTGTGAAAGTATGCCTTGGCGCACCCAGGCCTCAGCTCAGCCTTCTAAAACTAATAGGCCAGTTGGTCAGATGCTAGGAAGAGGTAGGCGAAGCCTGCTGATAAAACTCATCTACTAAAACCTCCCTCTGTGACCTAAAGCCTCTTGTCATAGGCTCGCTGGTCTCCACCCAGCCCTGTCCCACTTTCTGTGGCTATTCTGGCTTCCTAACCACCCCTTCCAGAACCTAGATTGGTCATGGGGGTCATGGAGGTCCATGGTAACCAAAACCTCATGCCAGTTCCACTTCTGAGGACAGGTGCAGGCACCTGTGCTTCAGACCCCACTTGCTCAAGCTACTAACAAAGGTGGGCTTCGTGGCCTTGAGGAGTTAAGCCTGTGTCCTCGCCTGTAAAATGCAAATACAGAAGTGACGATATCTATTTAATAAGGTTGTAGTAAGGATGAATGAGGTAATGCACAGAAAATGCCTAACCCACAGTAAAGGTACCCTAAGTTACCGCCTTTAAACCTCACAAGATAGTAGAGAGAAATAAACTGAGTTCCCACACATAAATGGCCTGACACAGAGACTCTCTATTCCCTACTTCCCACCTCTAAACACACAAACTCACACACACACACACTCTCACACACTCATTAAAAGGCATGAAGTTGCAGGGTGAGTGTATCTGCTGCCCCCTTACGGCCAGAGACAAGAATCACACTGTTCTCCTTTCCTAGGAGCCCAGAATCTGAACTCTGGGTGAAAAACAACCACGCTAGCCCTGCTCTTTCCTCTCTCTTCCATATTTGCCAACTTACCAAAAAAAAAAAAAAAAAAAAAAAAAAAAAAAAAAAAAAAAAAACCCCTGAGCAGATAAAATAATCTCAGTTCTCCAGTCTCTCAATGAAATTCCCTCAGCAGGGACAGAAATTTGCAGGGGAGGTAAGGGAGATGCTACTTTGAGCAGGTTTCACCTCCTCGAGCCAGTTTCTTCTTTGCAAAATAGAGATAAAAGCTGCCTCGCTGAGGTCTTGTGAGGATTAAATGATATCCTGTATGTAAAACACTAGCACAGATACTAGCACAGTGTCTGGCATACAGAGTAGATACTCAGTAAGCAGTCCCAGATAATAATCACCCTGGTGGCCAAACACAGTAGCTCCCATGTGAAATCCCAGCTACTGGGGAGGCTGAGGCAGGAGGATCACTTGAGGCCAAAGATTCAAGACCGGACCAGGCAACATAGTGAGACAGACCCCCATCTCAAAAAAAGGAAAAAAAAAAAAAGAACTGGCCTGTGGAGACTCTTCTCTAACTCATAAGACCCTTTCTTTTAAAGAGGAGGAAACTGAGGCCCATAAAAAGGGAGAGATTTGGCCAGGGTCTCGGAAATCAGACCCTGATCAGTAGCTGAACCCAGGCTGCAGCTCAAGCCTCCAGAGGAAGGGGAAGGAGAAAAGGAATATTTCAGCTACCCTAGTTGCTGGGCAGGACACTGTCACTTTGCCAGGCTCCTCTTCCTGGGTCCCCACCTCCCTGGACATGCTTGGCCTTCCTCACACCTTCCTCACCTCTGCACTCTCATGGACCACAGGACAACGCAGAAAGGGAACTCTGCTATTTTATTTGTTATGTGAAAGAGTCTGGGTGCTTGTCGGGTGCAGCTAGATGGTCAGTCCCTGAAGGCAAACAGGAGGCCTAAGAAGACACCCCAAGCAGGACCTTGCCTGGAGGATGCTGCACCAACAATCTGAGACTTCTCTAAGATGTTGAGGACCTCGGTCACTTTGATGCTCCCAATATGATGAAAATCCGCTAAAAGCTGGTTATGTTCACGAGCACAGCCCATGAGGAGGAAGGTAGTATTGAGAAACCCTGTAAGGAAGAGAGGGAGAAGTCAGGAACACTTTCAAGACTCAAGAGCCCTGCCTTCAGCCAGGCGCAGTGGCTTACCCCTGTAATCTCAGCACTTTGGGAGGCCGAGGCAGGTGGATCACTTGAGGACTTGAGGCCAGGAGGTCGAGACTAGCCTGGCCAACATGGCAAAACCCCATCTCCCTTATAAATACAAAAATTAGCCAGGCATGGTGGCACATGCCTAGAATCCCAGCTACTTAGGAGGCTGGGGTATGAGAATCACTTGAACCGGGGAGGCAAAGGTTGCAGTGAGCCGAGATCAGAGCACTGCACTCCAGCCTGGGTGACAGAGCAAGATTCCATGAAAGAAAGAAAGAAAGAAAGAAAGAAAGAAAGAAAGAAAGAAAGAGAGAAAGAGAGAAAGAGAGAAAGAGAGAAAGAGAGAAAGAGAGAAAGAGAGAGAGAGAAAGAGAGAAAGAGAGAGAGAGAGAGAACGAGAGAGAGAGAGAGAAAGAGAGAAAGAGAGAAAGAGAGAAAGAGAGAAAGAGAGAAAG
>NW_016804401.1:424262-441970 GCF_001698545.2 Rhinopithecus bieti
GGGGGAAGGGGGGGGAAGGGAGGGAGGGAGGGGCCCCTGCCTTATTCCCAGAGGCCCCTCACAAACCAGAACACCTGTTCTCCCATCAGAGACTTAGGCACCAGGCGCCTTCCCCTTCTTCCTTGGAATTCGTGCGCCCTGTCCCTTGCAACCCCAATCCCATCTCCGGATCCCACCAGCCTCTCTGAGCCTCTCTGTCCACCAGCTGGACAGCACCTGGCAGAGTAGACATTTGATGAACAAAATTCCTCTCCTCTCACCTGCCTGAAGTTTTAAGGTGGAACTGTAACACGTAGAGGCAGCCAAGGGGCAAGAATTAGTGGTGACAAAATTTGGGAGGCAATCCTCTGTGTGCTCGCCCACACAGGTCGGGCAGCTATGGGAAGCAGATATGATAGACTTAGGAGCGCTGGCCTTGAGTTTCACAAAAGGCTCCAAACTGGTGAGGTTGTTGCAGAGATAAGACCGGCAGACGCGACTGTAGGAGGCAATGGACACTCCGGGTGGGGAGACAAGGTACGAGATTTGCGCGGGGTAAGACGAAAATGAGCTGCAGCCTTTAAAGCCCACAACTCCCCTTGCAGTCCCTGAGGAGCAGAGGATTGAGAGAGCTCAGCTCAGTGTCACTGGCCTCACCCAGAGTCCTCCCTCCCCCCAGCTCTTTCTGCACCCATCCTGCCTGTCACAATCTTTGCCTCCCTCCCCAACCCGTGTCCACTCAGTGCAACTGCACAGGGCTCAGATGCTGGGGTCTCCATCTGGATCTCCTCATTCTTCCTGTGCAGGACCACCCCCGCCCCCACTCCTCTCTCCCTTGTGCCCTCCTCCAGGGATCTGTCCACCTCCATTCTACCCACTTATCCAGCCCACACCACAACCAGTGGAGCTGTGCTCCTCTCCTGCCAGTGTCTGACATCATCCAGAACATAAATAATGGCCAGGCACAGGGGCTCATGCCTGTAATCCTGACACTTTGGGAGGCCAAGGTGGGCAGATCACTTGAGCTCAGGAGTTTGAGACCAGCCTGGGCAACATAGTAAGACTCCCCATCTCAAAAAAAATTTGTTTATATATATATAGTAACTATGTGGAATTCCAGTCTAGAGTCCCTGGGTGCTGGGAGCGGAGCTGGAGGTCAGAAGAGCAAGCAAAAGGAAATGGATGAAACTTAACCTGCTTCACCTGTCTCAATGAACACTAGCGTCTCCTCGCAGCCCTCTTGCAGCTTACACACCATGTTCCTCATCAGAAGCCACTTCCAGTTATGGAAAGCAACAGCTCTGAATCTTGAAGCTGTGGCTTCATAGCACAAAAGAGCTCCAACCCCTAAAAAGAGAATGTTCTCCCAGTCATTGGCCCCTCACATCACCTTCTGAGCCCTTGAACTGCTAACCAAGAGTTCAGTCCCCATAGGTCCTGTCCCCAGCGAAACCTAGATACCCAGCCCTCCTTCCACCAGTGACATGAATCCAGCCTCCCACCTTTCTGGGTCTTATAGCATCCAGCCCCACAGGACATACGAGGCAGAGTGGAGATGGCCCCCAGAAGGCAGAACAGCTGCACAAGTCTCAAATGCTGGGGTCCCATGGTCCTGTGTCTGGGTCCTGGGTGCTAGAGGTCAGTCTGAAATCAGTTTCAGTCTGGATCCCAAGCTCAGTTCCCGTCAGTCCCCAAATTCTTTGTCCACTTGTCTCTGGGTCACTGTTTCTGGAGCAGAAAGTTGATTGCGTCAGCTTCTGGGACATAGGCTCCCTCAGATCTTCTGGATCACAGGTCTTCCCATCTCCACTATCTGCCCTCCAGTCTAACCTGCACCACCCACCATGTTAGCTTCTCAAAGCAGGACTCTCACTCTCCCATTTATGTCCTCCCATTGGACAAGGTGCTGAGCAGAGAATCCTGGCTTATTGATAATGCAGGCTGTTCTCCAGCCAGAGGCAATGAGATCAGAGCAACAAATGGATGCTTCAAACTCGTGTGCGTGTGTGTGTGTAAGTTAACATATCACTAAATAACCCTTGGTTCAATATGGAAATTTAAAAGTATTTAGAACTGAGGTGAGGAGCAGTGGCTCATGCCTGTAATCCCGTCACTTTGGGAGGCTGAGGCAGGCGGATCACCTGAGGTCAGGAGTCCAAGACCAGCCTGCCAACATGGTAAAACCCCATCTCTACTAAAAAATATAAATTAGCCAGGGGTGATGGCACAAGCCTATAGTGCCAACTACTCAGGAGGCTGAAGCATGAGAATCGCTTGAACCCAGGAGGCGGGGGTTGCAGTGAACTGAGATCGCGCCACTGCACTCCAGCCTGGGCAACAGACAGGGACTCCATTTAAAAAAAAAAAAAGTATTTAGAACTTAATAATAATAAACATACTACATAACACACACATTCACACACAGACATAGACACAGACACACACACACACACATAAGTGCATGTCAAATCTGCTGAAAACTGAGTAAGGTCTGAAGTCTAGTTAAACAGTACTGTACACCAGCCCAGGCATCACGACAAAACGCCATCTCTACAAAATATACAAAAATTGGCCAGGCATGGTGGCGTGCACCTGTGGTCCCAGCCACTTGGGAGGCTGAGGTGGGAGGACGACTTGAGCCCCAGGGATGGAGGTTGTAGTGAGTAGAGATTATACAAACAGTATTGTACAAATGTCAATTTCCTGCTCGTATACTATGGTTATATAAGATGCCCCTATAGGGAAGATGGAGGAAGGATTCAAGGAACTCTATGTACCACTTTTGCAACTTCCTGTAAGCCAATAATCATTTCAAAATTAAAGGGTTTTTAAAATATATACATCAAAATTTGAGACACAGCTAATGCAGTATTTAGAAGTAAATTTATACTTTTAAATACATGTATCAGGAAATATGAAGCATTAAAAAATAAATATGTTCATGAATTAGCTCAAGAAATTGTATAAGGAGCAACAAAGCAAATCTCTCCTACCCAAAAAAATAATGGAAATAAGGATGATAGCAGAAATCAATGAAATAGTAAACATCAAACATCATTACAAAAAAGACCCATTTTATGAAAAGATTGAGGTAGTTCCCTGGCAAATCTGATCAAGGGAGAACATGCAGGCCGGCACAGTGGCTCATGCCTCTAATCCCAGTGCTTTGGGAGGCTGAGCCAGGAGTATCCCTTGAGGTCAGGAGTTCAAGACCAGCCTGGGCAACACAGTGGCTCATGCTGGTAATTCCAGTGCTTTGGGAGGCTGAGCCAGGAGGATTGCTCAAGGTCAGTAGGTTGAGACCAGCCTGGGCAACACCCTGTCTATACCAAAAAAAAAAAGTTTAAAAATTAGCCAAGCCTGGAGGTGCCTGTAGTCCCAGCTACTCAGGAGGCTAATGTTGAAGGATTGCTTTAGCCTCAGATCACAAGGTCAGGAGTTCGAGACCAGCCTGGCCAACAAGGTGAAACACTGTCTCTACCAAAAATACAAAAATTAGCCAGGCATGGTGGTGCGTGCCTGTAGCCCCAGCTACTAGGGAGGCTGAGGCGGGAGGATCGCTTGAACCCAGAAGCTGGAGGTTGCAGTGAGCCGAGATCATGCCACTGCACTCCAGCCCAGGCAACAGAACAAGACCCTGTCTCAAAAAACAAACAAACAAACAAACAAACAAATAAACAGAAACAGTGAAGAAATGCACAAACCCAACAATAACCAGAGAAATGCAATCCCTCAACTGTACATCTATCATACTGCTAAGGATCAGAAAGAGGGGAAAAGTCAAGTGTTGGCAGGAATGTGGGGATAAAGCAACCTTTGGCCCCTGCTGCTCATGGGATTATTTGGAGGGTTGGGGAATAAGACACTATTTCTGGACTCTGAGAAACACAGGAGCTAAGAGTTCTGACCAGGATCTCGGGCCCAAAGCAGCATTGCAGGGGTCTGACACTACACGGTCAAATTGGGTTTATGAATACCATTTCTAGTATACCCTACATAGGTATTTCAAAAATTTCCACCTTCATCTACAAAGGAACATGCACAATAATGGAGCATTTTCTGAGACAGGGTCTTGCTCTGTTGCCCAAGCTGGAGGGCAGTTGTGCTCACTGTAGTCCCCACCTGCCAGGCTCAAGCAATCCTCTCACATCAGCCACCCAAATAGCTGGGACTACAGGTGTGTGCCAACACACCCACCTTTGTAGCGATGGGGTTTTTCCATGTTGCCCCAGCTGTTATCAAACTCCTGGGCTCAAGCAATCCACCCACCTAGGCCTCCCAAAGTGCTGGGATTACAGGCATGAGCTCCCGTGCCCAGCGAATCCAGCATTATTGTGGTGATGGTAGGTTGAGACAATGGGAGCTTCCCTCTCTGAGACCAAGTGAATGCAAAACATGCTGGGGATGTACACTATGACTATCACACAGGAGTTGGAAGCAGTTGATTAGACGTACACAGGATGTGACGCAGGGTGCAGTGGCTCACGCCTGTAATCCCAGCACTTTGGGAGGCTGAGGCGGGCCAATCACTTGAGGTCAGGAGTTCAAGACCAGCCTGGTCAACATGGCAAAACCCCGACTCTACTAAAAGTACAAAAATTAGTCGAGTGTGGTGGTGGGAGCCTGTAATCCCAGCTACTCAAGAGGCTGTGGCAGCAGGAGAATCACTTGAACCCGGGAGGTGGAGGGTGCAGTGAGCCGAGATCACACCATCGCACCCCAGCCTGGGCAGTAAGAGTGAAACTCCATCTTAAAAAAAAAAAAATGTACGCATGATGACAGAATGACAGAATGTATACATGGATAGATTGTAAAAGCAGAGTGCTGATCATTTTAAATAGTAGATAACACAGTATCACTTGCATAAATTAAAAACTCAAATACAGGTTGGGTGTCGTGGTTCATGCCTGTGATCCCAGCACCTTGGGAGGCCGAGGCAGGCAGGTCACTTCAGGCCAGGAGTTTGGGGCCAGACTGGCCAATATGGGAAAACTCCATCTCTTAAAAAAAAAAAAAAAAAAAAAAAAAAAAAAAAAAACAATAAAAAAACACTACACGCATCCTGGGAGAACACACACACAAACCAAAAGATACATATTATTAACCACCTCAGAATAAAAACTGCCTATAAGAAGGTTAGGGAATGAAAGTGGGGAATTGGTGGAAAATAACAGTGTAGGAGGGGGTACAAAGATCATAGACCTTGGCCTCAGAGACCCAGGTTAGAATCTTTACCCCTTCCCTTACTAGCTGTACAATTTGTTGAACTCAGAGCCTACTACCTTGTTTATAAAATAGAGTATAATACAACTCATAGGGTCAATAAAATTATTATCATAAGTGTTAGGCAAATGCTAAGCTCTTTATAATTGTTAGTTACCCTGTTCCTCCACCACCATCCCTCCCTCCCACACCCACTTCCTCTTACTCTCTCTCCACTACCTAAAGGATCAAGTTCATCCTCTTTAGCTGGCCTTTAAGCCTCCCCTGACGCCACCCCACCCCAGATCAGCGCCACCCAACCTTTCCAATTTTATCTAGGACAGCTCCCCTGCCCAGCAGTCCAGCTAGAGGTCACGTCGGCCACCCTTTTCTGTCTGCAATGCCTCAGACACACGTGCTCTGTAACCCAGAAATCTGTGGCCAAGAAAGGTGCTAAGACCCACAGAAAAGCTGGGACACAGGAAAGAGAAAGGAAGGCTGACAAAGGATCTCACGGCGGCGGGGACTAGGCCAATCAGAGAATATGGCACACGCCAGCCTGAGATGCAGAACAACTGGACCCAACGAGCTGAGTACAAGTGGAGACGAAACCAGAAAAGACTGAAATTCTCAAGCAAAAAAAAAAAAAAAAGGATGGAGCAGTAGTCAAGAGGGGATGCCACCCCTACAAAAGACAAACAAATTGATGGAATGGAACCTTGCAGGGAGACAGAGGACCAGCAGAGAGAGGGAGGCGTAGGAAAATGAGGAGTGGGGCACAAAGGCGGGGTTCTCAGGGAGAAGAGGAGTCGATCTCTGAGGGCGGAAAAAGGGACACAGAGTGGGCTGCACAGAGAAAAGGGGCCAAAGCAGAGAAGATGGCGGATGGCGTGAGACAGAGCTCACAGAGATACCCAGAGAAGGCGACGATTACACAGAGAAGCCCCCAGAGGGGTGAACTCTTGAGGAAGATGAACGCGGACCGTGGAGCCAGCCGGAAATTCAGAAAAACTAGAGGCGTCCCGGGTAGCGAAGGAAGCGGGGAAGGGGCCAGGCTATCAGGGAATGAAGCACGGGAGAAAATAGGTTCGAGAGAAAGGGAAAATCCGAGATTAGGAAAATCACAACCGACACAAAGGCAGCTTGGGAGACACAAGGAAAGGGGTGCAATTTGAGGAAGGAGGGCCCGCTAAGCAAGCAGGGAAATCACAGGGCTGGGAGAGAACGCATAAAGGAAGGGTAGCTCAGGAGTTGTGGGGCACCGGAAGGGAAATAATAGAAAACGCGGGCGTCCACGCAGCAAAAACAGGCCACTCGCGAAGTCGAGGTAGAAGGCAAGCAAAGGCCAGAAGCAAGGCTACCCGTGGGCAGACCGGGCTTAGTCAACGCCCCAGGGGCGGGGCCAGGCGGGCCGTTCCTGGGGGGAGGGGCCAGCCTCAGTGCAAGAGGGAGAGTACTCGACGCCCCATTGGCCACCTGCCTTGAGAGAGGAAAGACAGTCTGGCCAGGCAGGACGCAAGGAGGGAGGGGCAGGGGTGGCGCGAGACTCAACTCGAAGCGCTATTGGCAGGACTGATAGACTTGCGCGCCAAGAAGCTGGCAGAAGGGAAGGGGCGGGACATCAGTTCAGGATCTCAAACCGCATTGGTCGTCCACCTGGGCGGACAGAGGCGATGCTTGAAGTTCATTGGTCCTTGTGAGACAGGGCAAGAAAAGCAGCGCGAGCGTGGCCGTTCCTCTGGCCACTTTCTCGCAGTGACCTTGGGCATCTTCTTGACTGAATCTGACTCCATTGGAGGCTGTGGTAACCGTGAACCAGCTGCACGAACACGGCCCCTCCTGCCTTTCCGTCCTCCTCCCTGTTAGCTGGACTCCCTACCCCAGGCATCCCCTCGCCTGCCCCTCGCGCCCCTCCCGCCCTCGCGCCCCCTCTCCCCTTCCCCGCCTCGCGGGCCCCTTGGCGCGTTCCCCGTGCTGCACTCGCTCCCTGGGGCACGGGAAGGGGGGAGGGGGGAATGCATGAAATTAATTGTTAGGAGTGGGCACAGGGGCAGGAAGTGCTGGACACAGCAACTGCACGGGTTTACGCAAAAACCTGAATAATGTGTGGGCACAAGAGAGACATTAGTGCCCCGAGGAGAAGGTTTTTGGCCAAGATCAGGGCCTAGCACATGACAGGGCTCAGTAACGATGTGTGGAATGAATGAAGGAGTGAAGGAAAATAACTTGAAAGTGGGGCAGGTGGCGGGTGTGGTGGCTCACGCCTGTAATCCCAACACTTTGGGAGGCCGAAGCAGGCAGGTCACTTGAGGTCAGGAATTCAAGACCAGCCTGGCCAACATGGTGAAACCCTGTCTCTACTAAAAATACAAAAATTAGACGGTCATGGTGGCACAGGCCTGTAATCCCAGATACTCGGGAGGCTGAGGCAGAATTGCTTGAACCCAGGAGGCGGAAATTGCAGTGAGCCGGGAACGCACCACTGCACACCAGCCTGGGCTACAGAGCGAGACTCCATCTCAAAACAAAAAAAAGAAAGAAAGTGGGACAAGGGAGCCGAGCGCAGTGGGTCCAGCCTGTGGTCCCAGCTACTCGGGTGGCTGCAGCGGGAGGATTGCTTGAGCTCAGGAGGTGGAGGCCACAGTGAGCCATGATCGCGCCACAGCGCTCCAGCCTGGGCAACAGAGGGAGACCCTGTCAATAAAAAAAAAAGAAAGTGGAGCAGGGAATCCGTGAGAAGAATGTAATTATTGGGGGTGTAAGAGAGGGTTCTGATTTAAAGGGGTACAAGAACAAAATAAGACTGAAGAAATGCAAGGAGGCAGTTGCTTTGCAGGGCATAGATGAAACTAAGAATTGAAATTGAACTAAGAATTGAAAGGGGCATAAAACTACTGGTAGGCATTGGATAAATGCATGACAGTGGGGTGAGCATTATTGAAGAGGATGCCAGGAAACACTGTTGGGATGGAACAGGGTGCTTGTGAAAAGGTAGTGTAGGACTCGCTGAAGCGGTATGGAAGGACATGAGTAGGCCAGAACCTGGGATGTGTGTGTGGGTGGGAAGGTGTTTGGATTGAAAGAAAAGAATGTTTGAACTGAAAGAATAAAGAAGACCAGGCACAGCAGTTCATGCCTGTAATCCTAGCACTGTGGGAGGCCAAGGCAGGAGGATCACTTGAGCCCAGGAGTTCGAGACCAGCCTGGGAAACATAGTGAGACCTTGTCTCTATAAAATAAAATAGGCCGGGCGCGGTGGCTACAAGCCTGTAATCCCAGCACTTTGGGAGGCCCGAGACGGCGGAATCACGGGTCAGGAGATCGAGCCATCCTGGGCTAACACAGTGAACCCATCTCTACTAAAATACAAAAAAAAAAACTTAGCTGGGCGAGGTGGCGGCGGCTGTAGTCCCAGCTACTCGGAGGCTGAGGCGGGAGAATGGCGCAAACCGGGAGGCGAGCCTTGCAGTGAGCTGAGATCCGGCCACTGCACTCAGTCCGGGCGGACAGAGCGAACTCCGCCTCAAAATAAAGTATAAATAATAAATAATATAAATAAATAAAACACTTTTAAAAAAAAAAATTTTTTTTGAGACGGAATCTCGCTCTGTCACTGAGGCTAGAGTGCAGTGGTGTGGCTATGCTCACCCTCCACTCCTACCCCTAGATCCATGGAACCCAGTGACATGCCTGCTGGCTACCACTGCCCCTCAGACTCTACCCCCCGGGATGAGACCAGAGACCCCCAGGGCACAGAGCTGATCCCCAGGAGAGCCATCAGCCGCTCTCCAACCTGCGCCCGCTGCCGCAACCACGGTGTCACCGCCCACCTCAAGGGCCACAAGCGCCTCTGCCTCTTCCAGGCTTGCGAGTGTCACAAATGTGTCCTCATCCTGTGAGTATGAGGTCTAGGAGGGGAGGAGGATGGGCCTCCTCCAAAGGGTGACTGACCTTTGACTCACAACTCCCCACTTTTAGGGAGCGCCGCAGGGTCATGGCTGCCCAGGTGGCCTTGCGTAGGCAGCAGGAAGCGCAGCTAAAGAAGCACCTGATGAGGAGAGGGGAAGCCTCTCCCAAAGCTCCCAACCACTTCAGAAAGGGAACCACTCGACCACAGGTCCCCTGTGAGTGTCTCTAACCAGCGACAGGGCAGGGGTTTGGGTGTAGGAGGCAGATGTGGGAAAAAGAGGCCCAGCCCTGTTGCTGAATTGGTGTGCAACCTTGAACTAAGGGTTTCTACTCCCTCAGCCTCGGCTTCCCCAGCGTTGAGAGAATGCAGCAAGTTCTGTGGGTCAAAAATGGGCTAGAGGCCAGGCGCAGTGGCTCACGCCTGTAATCCCAGCACTTTGGGAGGCTAAGGCAGGCAGACCACGAGGTCAAGAGATCGAGACCATCCTGGCCAATATGGTGAAACCCCGTCTCTACTAAAAATACAAAACTTAGCTGGGCTTGGTGGCGCACGCCTGTAGTCCCAGCTACTCAGGAGGCTGAAGCAGGAGAACCACTTGAACCTGGGAGGTGGAAGTTGTAGTGAACCAAGATCACGCCACTGCACTCCAGCCTGGGCAACAGAGCAAGACTCCATCTCAAAAAAAAAAAAAGGGCTAAATGGGGAAGATGAGAACTGTCTGGGGTTGGGGTAGGATAGGAGTCAGGAGAAAGGGCTTATTAGAGCTCTCCCTGGTCCTTCACAGCTGGAAAGGAGAACATAGCACCCCAGCCTCAGACCCCCCATGGGGCAGTCCTGCTGGCACCAACACCTCCTGGGAAGGTAAGGAGAGGCTGGGGCCTGAGAAAGTGTCCCCCACCCTAGTTCCTATCCAGACCTTTTCTTCTGTGCCCTCAACACCTGGGTTCTAGCCCCAGCCCTAGTTTGCTGTGTAATCTGGTCAAATCACTGTTCTTCTCTAGGCAAAATGAGAGGAAAATGAGGGCCTCCCAGCTCTAAAGTTTTGGGGTTCTGCCCGCATCCCAGAATACACTCAGTCCTTCTTCAGCCTTGTACCCAACTCCAGTGTGTGCCCTCTGCCCCTACAGAACTCCTGTGGGCCTCTGCTGCTCAGCCGTCCCCCGGAAGCCTTGCCCTTGTCCTGGACTCCAGTGCCTCCTGGCCCTTGGGTTCCTGGACACTGGCTGCCTCCAGGCCTCTCCATGCCACCACCAGTGGTGTGCCGCTTGCTGTACCAAGAACCTGCTCTCTCTCTGCCTCCCTTCCCTGGTAAGATGATAATTCAACATTCATTCAACAGATATTTGAGTGCCAATCTGCCACATATTGGAGAGGGAAGAGGAAGAAAGCACACATGGGGAGAGGGAGGAAAGAAACTATGACCTTGACCCCTATACACTCTGCATTCTTTTATTCTCATTAGGCTTTGACCCTGGCACCTCCCTCCAGCTGCCCACTCATGGGCCCTTCACCACCTGCCCAGGATCTCACCCAGTACTGACAGCTCCTCTTTCTGGAGAGCCCCAAGGGCCCCCTAGCCAACCCCGCACGTGAGTAGGGAGAGAAGGATGTGTATCATGAACCTAAGCCTGTGCTGTGTCCAACCACAATGCTGATGTCCAACCCCAGTGGATAATAAAGATGAAAAGGTCTCTGACTAATAGGCAAGGCAGAGCTCTCCTAGTACTGCCATTTCCTAGCTATGATGCTTTGGACAATTATCTTTACCTCTCTGAGCCTGTTTTTCTATCAGTAAATTGGAGACACTATTACTTACCTCTCTGGTTGTTGTAAGAATTAGCAGTAATGGACCGGGCTCGGTGGCTCAAGCCTGTAATCCCAGCACTTTGTGAGGCCGAGGCGGGCAGATCACGAGGTCAGGAGATCCAGACCATCGTGGCTAACACGATGAAACCCCGTCTCTACTAAAAATACAAAAAAATTAGCCAGGCGTGGTGGCGGGTGCCTGTAGTCCCAGCTGCTTGGAAGGCTGAAGCAGGAGAATGGCGTGAACCCGGGAGGTGGAGCTTATAGTGAGCTGAGATTGCCACCTGCACTCCAGGCTGGGCAACAGAGCAAGACTCCATCTCAAAAATAAATAAATAAATAAAAAGAATTAGCAATAATGTATGGAATAGACCCTTTAATGGTAGCTGTTATATCTGCTTAGACAGATTTGATGGGGTAAGATTGCCTGCTGATATGGGGGCGCAGTGATGGTGAGAGCCTCAGAAACCCAGGAGAGGGGCCAGAGGACATTAGGGAAAGCTTCCCAAAGGTGAGCCAAGCTCTCCTTCAAGTTCTATGGGGATTGGGGAACTGGGGGAATGGGACCCAGACTCTGATAGGGCAGGGACAGTAATCCCAGTCTTCTAGGTGTTTTTTTAAAAACTGATATCAGGGCCGGGCGCGGTGGCTCAAGCCTGTAATCCCAGCACTTTGGGAGGCCGAGGCAGGCGGATCACAAGGTCAGGAGATCGAGACCATCCTGGCTAACACGGTGAAACCCCATCTCTACTAAAAAATACAAAAAACTAGCCGGGCGAGGTGGCGGGCGCCTGTAGTCCCAGCTACTCGGGAGGCTGAGGCAGGGGAATGGCGTGAACCCGGGAGGCGGAGCTTGCAGTGAGCTGAGATCTGGCCAGTGCACTCCAGCTTGGGTGACAGAGCAAGACTCCGTCTCAAAAAAAAGAAAAAAAAAAAAAAACTGATATCAGGTGGGGAGTGAGCCAAAGTTTCATCATACGAAAATGTTAGATGGGGTGGGTAGGTCAGTGAGGGAGTGGTTGATTATTTTTATAAGTGGGTTGGATTTGGGTGTTGTGATCATTAGTGTTTTTGTAGTTGAAATACAACGGGGCCTGGTGGCTCACACCCGTAATCCCAACACTTCGGGAGACTGAGGTGGGAGGATTGCTTGAGGCCAAGAGTTTGAGACTACCTGAGTAACTGAGTGAGACCTCGTCTCTACAAAAAAATTAAAACAGCCAGGAATGGTGGTACACACCTGTTTTCCTAGCTACTTAGGAGGCTGAGGTGGGAAGATGGTGTAGGCCCAGGAATTCAAGCTTATGGTGAGGTATGATCACCCAGCCACTGCACTCCAGCCTAGGTGACAGAGCAAGACCTTGTCTCAAAAAAAAGAGAAAAAAAGACACCAGTGATTTCCCATAATCCTCACAGTAGCCCTGGGAGGAAAAGCTAGCAAGGATTTTTACTTTACTGAAAACAAAATAAATCAAGACACAGCTTAATGGCCCATGGCTCTCAGATTCCCAGATAAAAACAAGGCAAAACCCTGCCCCTCTTTCAATGTGTGCATGTCTGTTCATGTGTTTAACCACCCTGGCATCTTCTCTCCTTGTTTCTAGACACTCAACTCTGATACTCCAGTCCTGTGGCACCCCAGACCCTCTTCAGCTACAGCCACAGGTCCTGGGAAAGAAGTGGGATCTAGGGTCCTGGGAGGAGGTTGAGCCTGGGAAAGGGAAAAGCAGGAAACTGAAGGAAGTGGGGGCTGAGGAACACTTAGAGGGTAGGCAGAAGGTGGGGTTCCCAGTCTGCTTGTCTCCTTTTCCCTTGCAGGCCTCTGGAGCCTCTCGCCTGGCCCGGACATCTGCCCCCTCAGAGCGGCAGCTGCAGCAAGAGGCAGCTGAAGCCCTCGTGGGACTGAAAGATTCATCCCAGGCTCCTCGTGTGACCCCTTCTGTGCCCCCTAACCCTGCCTGGATCTCCCTGCTTCACCCCTGTGGCCCACCAGGTAATGTGTTCCATGAAAGGAGAGGATGGGATAGGATGGCTGGGAAATGGAGGTCACTAAAGTACACAGGGACTAACCAAGGAGATGAGGGGGTCAGCAGGTTGAACATCTTCAGGCCCAGGACCCCAAGCTCCTCAGCCTGGCCCCTGAGATTGCAGTTGAGAGTTATTCAGTGAATCCATTTTATCAGTTTGGCACTTGACAGCAAATTTCTTGATATCAAGGAAAGTGGGGCCCTGAGAAAGGCAGGGACTTGCCCAAGGGCATATAGCGAGACAGTGGTAGGGAACCCAACACTCTGTCTCTGGACCCAGGCTGCCTGCTGAAGTCTGGTGTGGGGTCTGGCCTGGGAGGAGGTCTGATAAGTGCCTTCAAGGAGCTTCCATTCTAGTTGGGGAACCTGGATGCCTTCACAAGGCTCAGTGACAAACCTGGAGAAGACTGGAGGAACCTTGAAGAGTGAGAAACACCTAGGGGGACAGACAGGGAAAGCTGCGAATTCTCCTGTCCAAATACTGAATCAGACAAACTGGCTTGGAGCAACTGCTAGAACAGAGGAAAGGAGGCTGGAGAGGCTTCTGATACTGGAGACCCGGCATGCCAGGCTTAGGTGTCTAGACCAGCAACTGTACATGAAGGGGAGCCAGGGAACGTTTCTGAACTAAGCAAGGACAAATTCAGAGACTCTGAGCTTTAGAAAGACAAGTAGATGGCTTTGATGGAGGGTTTGGAGGAGGCAAGACTAGAGGTGGAAAAATTAGCAAGGAGGTCTGTGAAATCATCCAGGAGAACAATGATGAGACCTGGATTGGATTCCGTAAAAAGAGGGGGTTGCTAGGAGAAAAAACGGATGTGACCTGATCCTCCCCGTTCCTTCTTGCCTGTAGCTCCTGCTGGAGGAAGAGGATTCCAGCCTGTTGGTCCCGGTCTTCGACCCAGCCCAGCCCCCTCCGTTGCTCTGCATATTGGCCGTCTGGGGTCTGTCTCCCTCCTGAGCTAGAAACCTGGAGATGGAGGCTGACTTGCTGTGGCAGGGAGGTGACAGCCTGCTGGCACTGTATATTTAGTGTTTTACTTAGGGATTTATGCATGGAATTTAATGTAGTACAAGCTTTGGGCTTTTTTGTTTGTTTGTTTAAGCTTTCAGGTGCTTCATTAGCTTTCAGTTCCTTTGGTAGTGTGGGCATTTCCTTGGCTGACGGTGGATATTCTTGTACCCTTCTTGGGTCCTGGGATCTCTTGAAATCCTCAATAAAGAGAAAGTTGTGCTATTTAAGCTGACCAGCATCTATAAACGTGTTTGCATGAGTTTACATCCCAGGGTTCCATGATTCTGTACGTACCTATGCACTCATGTCTGTCTCCATGCGTGTGAAAACAGTAGAGTGTTTTCATTTTGTGTCTAGGTTTGTGTGAGTAAGCAAGAAATAAACCTTTGTTGTTTTAAGCCACTGAGATTTGGGGATTGTTACCACAGCCTAACCTAGTCTATCCGGACTGACAGAAAGGACTTGTTCAATTCACTTCTCAAAGTGAAAAATCAGTTATCCAATAGCTACCATAGATAAACACAAACTTGGATTTTTTTCTTTGTCCAAATAAGAAAAAATGATGTAAAGAAATAGCGGGGGATTCACTGATTAATTTCTAGTTCTGTGCCAGCCATAGACAGTTTCCAGCTGTCTAGAGGGGCTACCAATCAAAATGCCTACAGGGCTGAGCAGATCAAATAAATGAGTAAAGAAGGCCAGATGGACCCTGGCAAACTGAGAATGGATGCCCTGACTAAGGAGCAGCCTCCATTTGGCCCTAGCAGATTACTGCCAGGCAAGAATGTGGACTCAGTGTTGCTCCATCTTCTGATTTTTTCAAGAGAAACCGGAAAACTAGATTTCCATGTAAAACATCTTAATTTTCAAATGTTGGCTCAGTTTTCTTCTTTAAATTCTATACGTGCCAAATAAAACATATTTTCAGGCTAGCTTTGGCCAATGGAATACCAACTTGATACTAATCTAACATGACATTTTCTGGATGGGGAAATTGAGGCCAACCAGAATAGAAAGAATCAAGTTAGTCTTTATCACAAGTTTTTCCTCAACTAGGGAGGTTCATGTGTGTAAGTTTCGAAGGATCCATAAAAGGTTAAGAAACACTTACTACCATTTATTGAGCACCCACTCTATTTGATTCACATATCCTCACAGCAACCCTGGAAGTTATGCATGATGTTCCCATTTTACAAGTGAAGAAACAAGCTTAAAGAGGTAAAATGACTTGCCCAAGTGTTTTAGGGGAAATTTCTAGGCAGAGATTGGAGGAGTGTTCCTTTTCTTTGCCAGGCTCCAAATTAGTTAATAATGTTTGTAAAGCATTGGGCCGGGTGTGGTAGCTCACATCTGTAATCCCAGCACTTTGGGAGGCTGAGGCCCAAGGATCGCTTGAGCCTAGGAGTTTGAGACCAGCCTGAGTAACACGGGGAGACCCTGTCTCTATAAAATAAATAAATAAAAGCATAGAGTGAAAGATATACCACTCCTTTCCCCAATCAGGACTCCAGAAGACAGGTACAAGTCAAGAGTTTTCAAAAAAGTCTTTTATTTTTCTCCTCAAGGTATATTAAGAATAAGATCTTACCTGCATTTGTTTCGTAGTCCTCTGGTATCAAGTCCTTCTCCTTGAACCGTTCCGTACACAGGAAAACCGGTTGAGCTATTCCAAAGATGTGAAGACCCAGAGACCCCCTTCTCACCCTTAGAAGGGGCTCAAGGGATGTACTTGATCACTGACTCTTTTTCCTGATGTTACCTACACCCCTTGTTTTACTCAAGATGATTGATGGTGATGACATCCAATTACAACTTGTTCTTTCTTGTTTGGGATTTTGAGAGGGTGGGTTTCTTCTTCTCCCTAACAGATTACAGAGTAACAAACCTGCAGCGCTTCTCAGGAGGTACTGAGATATCAGGAGACCAAAGTCAGCTTCACACCCTTCTTCCCTCCCCTTAACTATAACTTAGACATATGATTGCTCCTTAATAGACCTGCCTAAGACTTGGTGTCCCATGCCTTCCTAGTGACAGATGACCAAGGCCACAAAGTCACAGAGAAAGGAAGCACTGGAACATGCAACATGGCTGAGACTCTGCTACTCAGCACTGACCAAGGGTCCTCTGTACACCAAGGTCACACAGCTGAGAAGGGTAAAAGAGAAAGTATAATTTGGGGTTAAAGGATGGCATGAAAAGGGGAGGAAAAGAGGAAGTGATGGAGATTGTGGGAAGGAGTAGACTAGAGAGCAGGCCCCTCTTTACAGGCCCTTCTCATTTCTCTGCCGTCCACCTCTCCTTCAGTACCTGGCTTGGGCAAGGCTTTTCACACCACTGGCCAGGCCAACTTTGTCTTTCAAATTGTTAGGGTCCCCCACTAGTGCCCGAGGGAAAGGGCCAGAGCTTCTGCAGATGTCAGTCTTAGGGAAAGGGGCAGATTTAAGAGTTGCTCATGCTTCTAAGCTGTTGCCTGTTCCAGTGCAGCACTCTTCACCTGTGGTTGTAGGGAGCCAGTAGGTTCCTGGCCTCTTCTCGGCTCTGAGAGATTACAGATAATAGACTGTAAGCACTGTTTCCTATCCCGACCCCTTTCCCACTTCCCAGTGCCAGGCAGGGAAAGGTATTGCCATGGTCCAATAAAGTGCTGAGTAAATCATCTCCCTCCTAAGCCTTCTTTGTGTACCCTCTTGGCACTCTGCAGACTTAACCAATGAGGTCCCAAATATGAAGCACCGTCCCTGTTGCTCTCTCTCCTCACAAGACTCCTCACAACAGCCACCCAGGTTTTATTTCAGGAGCTTATTTCACATTCTGCCCTTTGGGAGTCCATGCTCCTTTCACTTCAGCCCTATGTTAACTTGCTCCATTCCTGACCTCAATTCTAGTCCAACGTTGAACTGACATCATACACTTATCCCCATCCAGCCTATACGTAGACCCTCATTGCTTGGTCCACATAGGCCTCATTCTGCACCCCCGTTCCATTGCATAGCTGGCTTTGCAGCCCTGACACGTTTGCATAAATAGAGTCCTATAACCCCTACCCTGCATGGGCCTTCACAAGATCCTGAACTCTTCACAAAAGCAAAGTGCATCCTTTTCATCCAACTCAAAATAATATGTTAAGCCTCTCAGGCAGAGTTCCCTATGTTCCCAAGAGGCCACTGGTCCCTATTTCATAGCCCTGATCACCCTGAGCTGTACCTATCTATGTCTATCTATGTCTCCCCCTCAGAGAATAAGCACTCTCAGAGCAGAGGGCCTGCCTGCAGTTCCTCCCTGGGAGCTCAGAATAAATGACTGAGTAAAATACATTCTGTCTGATTCCTTAGGAATTGTTTTGTTCCTCCTGTGTTAACACACTCCAATGCTGCCCCTCTGCTCATCAAAATATGAACTGTCTGACCTCAAACCATTTTTTCTAAGACAATCTCTGTCACCCAGGCTGGAGTACAGTGCCACAGTCATGGCTCACTGCAGCCTCAACCTCCCAGGCTCAAGTGACCCTCCAGCCTCAACCTCCTGAGTAGCTGTGACTACAGGCATACACCTCCATGTGAGGCTAATTTTTATTTTTGTAGAGACAGTGTCTCACTATGTTGCCCAGGCTGGTCTTGAATGTCTGATCTCAAGCGATCCTCCTGCCTCAGCCTCCCAAAGTGCTGGGATTAGAGTTGTTTTGTTTGTGTGTATGTATTTTTGTTTCTTGTTGTTATATTAGGATTAGAGTTGTGAGCCACCGTACCCAACCAAAAAAAAAAAAAAAAAA
>NW_016804401.1:444286-463297 GCF_001698545.2 Rhinopithecus bieti
GGCGCCTGTAGCCCCAGCTACTCGGGAGGCTGAGGCAGGAGAATGGCGTAAACCCGGGAGGCGGAGCTTGCAGTGAGCTGAGATCCGGCCACTGCACTCCAGCCTGGGCGACAGAGCGAGACTCCGTCTCAAAAAAGAAAAAAAGAAAATGCCCAAGTAGGCCGGGTGCGGTGGCTCACGCCTGTAATCCCAGCACTTTGGGAGGCCGAGGCGGGCGGATCACAAGGTCAGGAGATCAAGACCACGGTGAAACCCCGTCTCTACTAAAAATACAAAAAAAAAAAGTAGCCGGGCGCGGTGGCGGGCGCCTGTAGTCCCAGCTACTCAGGAGGCTGAGGCAGGAGAATGGCGTTAACCCGGGAGGCGGAGCTTGCAGTGAGCCAAGATCACGCCACTGCACTCCAGCCTGGGCGACAGAGCGAGATTCCGTCTCAAAAAAAAAAAAAAAAAAAAAACGGGGACTAGATGCAGTGGCTCACACCTCTAATCGCAGAACTTTGGAAGGCCAAAGTGGGAGGATTGCTTGAGCTCAGGAGTTCGAGACCAGCGTGGGCAACGTGGCAAAACCCCTCTCTGCAAAAAATACAAAACTTAGCCAGGCATGGTGGCGTGCACCTGTGGTCCCAGCTACTCAGGAGGCTGAGGTGGGAGAATAGCTTGAGTCCAGGAGGTCGAGGATGCAGTGAGCCATGATTATACCACCGCACTCCAGCCTGGGTGACAGAGCAAGACTGTCTCATACATACGTGTGTGTGTACATATGTAACAACACATATACACACACACATATACCTATGTGTGTGTGTATATATATATATATATTATATATGTTCATAGCAAAATTTAGTGGAAAGTACAGAATTTCCATATTCCCCATGTCGACACACAGGGATGGCCTCCCTTTCTATCAACATTCCACACCAGAGTGGTACCTTTGCTACAATCAAGGAACACAATATTATCACCCAAAGTCCGCAGTTTACATCAGTGTTCACTTTTGTTGTATGTTTTGCAAGTTTTGGCATATATGTAATGACACGTATCCACCATTACAGTTTCATACAGAATAGTTTCATTGCCCTAAACAACACCCATTCATCCCTCCATCCCTCCAACCCGACAACCAATTATCATTTTATCATTTTATTGTCATCACAATTTTGCCTGTTTCCAGAATGTCATATATTTAGAATCATACATTTGGATTGGCTTCTTTCAGTTAGTAAGGCATTTGAGGTTCCACCATATCTTTTTTTTGGCAGGGTGGTGGGGAGGGGGAGGCAGACAGTGTCCTGCTCTGGAGTGCAGTAGCGCTGGAGTACAGTGTACTTGGCTCACTGCAACCTCTGCCTCCCAGGTTCAAGCAATTCTCGTGCTTCATCTTCCTGAGTAGCTGGGATTTCAGGCGTGCACCACCACACCCAGCTAGTTTTTGTATTTTTTTAGTAGAGACGGGATTTCATCATGTTGGCCAGGATGGTCTCTAACTCCTGACCTCAAGTGGTCTGCCCACCTCAGCCTCCCAAATCCACCATATCATTTCATGGCTTAATAGCTTCTTTTTTTTTCTTTTTTTTGAAATGGAATCTCACTCTGTCACCCAGGCTGCAGTGCCGTGGCGTGATCTCAGCTCACTGCAACCTCCGCCTCACGGGTTTAAGCGATTCTTCTGCCTCAGTCTCTGGAGTAGCTGGGACTGCAGGCACAAGCCACCACACCTGGCTAATTTTTTGTATTTTAATGGAGACAGGGTTTCGTGTCGCCCAGGCTGTTCAAGAACTCCTAAGTTCAGGCAATCCGCCTGTCTCAGTCTCCCAAAGTGCTGGGATTACAGGCGTAAACCACTGCTCCCGACCAGCTCATTTCTTTTCAGTGCTGAATGATATCCCACTGTTTATAGGTACTCAACCCATTTTTAAAACTGTGTTTAAAGAGTTTGTTGAGCCCGGGTGCAGTGGCTCACACCTGTAATCCCAGCACTTTGAGAGGCCAAGGTGGGCGGATCACAAGGTCAGGAGATCAAGACCATCCTGGCTAACACGGTGAAACCCCGTCTCTACTAAAAATACAAAAAATGAACCGGGCATGGTGGCAGGCGCCTGTGGTGCCAGCTACTAGGGAGGCTGAGGCAGGAGAATGGCATGAAACCGGGAGGCAGAGCTTGCAGTGAGCTGAGATCACGCCACTGCACTCCAGCCTGGGCGACAGAGCGAGACTCTGTCTCAAAAAAAAAAAAAGTTTATTGAAAGAGCTTGAGCATCTTCAGTTGTGGCTTCAAATTCGAGCTCAGGCTTTAACCTTATGTGACCCTGGACAAATGACTTGACTCTAAGGCTCAGTTGACTGGTCTATAACCACCTCACAGAGTTGTCAAATTATGAACCTGTAAAAACTAACATACAAAAATTAACACCAGGGACACAGTGCTGAGAAACTGTGTTCTCTAAAATCACAGACTGCCAGAATTTTGCTCTTTAAAATCATAACAATAGTGAGAATGGGACATCTCATTCTTACCTGGAAAGTCTAAGTCACTTTGACACAGAGAAGCAATCATGATCTCCAACTCGGGTGAGAGCTTCAGAGAAGTGGTTTTTGGAAACAACATTGTATATTTATCTAAACTTTCTAATGTCCAAGGGAACAGAATCCTGGGTCTGCTCCTAGCCCAGGCATGATGTTAGCTCCATTGCATAAATACATGCCTGCTTTGCCTTATGTCCATCAAAACTCCGCTTTATATAAATTTTACCTAAGCTTCACTCTTCCCAAAATCCTGTATTCACCGTCTCTTCCCTTGGTCAGGCACTCCAGAGTTCCTCTGGAGAGCTTTAAAAAAAAAAAAAAAAATTTAATTTAATTTAATGAAATGACTCAAATGAATTATGTGTAAATGATTCAGAACTGACATTAGAAATTATTAAAAGTGGGGACCAGGCACGGTGGCTCACACCTGTCATCCCAGCACTTTGGGAGGCCGACGCAGGTGGATCACCTGAGGTCAGGAGTTCGAGACCAGCCTGGCCAACATGACGAAAAACAGTCTCTATAAAAATACAAAAAATAGCCAGGTGTGGTGGCAGGCACCTGTAATCCCAGCTAGTTGGGAGCCTGAGACCAGAGAATCGCTTGAACCTGGGAGGCGGAGGTTGCAGTGAACCAAGATCACATCATTGCACTCCGACCTGGGCGACAGAGCAAGACGCCATTTCCAAAAAAAATTAAATAATAATTAATTAATTAAATTATAAAAAGTGAATATAAATTACCCAAGTACATGGAGATTTCCAGTTAGACATGCATATATTACCCACTTTGAATACATATGCAAATACGTTTGTGCTGGTTCTGGAAAAATAATTGAGATAATGAAAATATTTTCTCAGGTTTTAGATACAGTATGTGATAGGTTTCAACAATAGTCTACATGAATGTAAAACTCTGATTTAAATATATGATCTTATGCTAAAAGCATGGTTGGTTTTAATTTTTCTAATAGATATGAGTATTGGCTTATTAATAATTAACACATTTTGCAGCCACAGTATCAGTGTGGGGGAAAATTCTAATATTTGCTCTGATGTTTTAAATTCTCAAAGTCTTTCCAACATAAGAAAATAGCTACACACATTTCAGTGTTTCCTTCGTGCAACAAGTTAACATAATTTTATTGGACTACATGTTATTTATTTGTTGGGGCTTGTAAGGATTAAATGAGATCATGCATGTAGCACTACAGCCACATGATAAATGTCCCAATAATATGTACCCGGGCCGGGCGCGGTGGCTCACGCCTATAATCCCAGCACTTTCGGAGGCCAAGACGGGCGGATCATGAGGTCAGGAGATTGAGACCACCCTGGCTAACACGGTGAAACCCCGTCTCTACTAAAAATACAAAAAAATTAGCCGGGCACGGTGGTGGGTGCCTGTAGTCCCAGCTACAAGGGAGGCTGAGCAGGAGAATAGGTGTGAACCGGAGCGGAGCTCAGTGAGTGGAGATCGCACACTGCACTCCAGCCCTGGGCCACAGATGAGGCTCTGTCTTAAAAAAAAAAAAAAAAAAAAAGGCCGGGCGCAGCGGCTCAAGCCGGGGGGGGGCCTTGTAATCCCACCCAGCACTTGGGAGGCCGAGACGGGGCGGATCACGAGGTCAGGAGATCGAGACCATCCTGGCTAACATGGTGAACCCTCTCTACTAAAAAAAATAAAAATAAAAAAACTAGCCGGGCGAGGTGGCGGTGCGCCGTAATCCCATGCTACTCGGGAGCTGAGGCAGTAGAAGGCTGTGAACCCGGAGGCGGGCTTGCAGTAGCCGAGATTGCGCCACTGCAGCTCCAGTCTGGGGCGGACAGAGCGAGACTCGCCTCAAAAAAAAAAAAAAAAAAAAAAAAATGTACCTGTGCCTGGCACTGAACAGGCACTCAAAAAATATTTGTTAGAGCATGTGATGCGCCATGAACCAGAGCAGCGACTTGAAATGCGCAAATGGGGATCTCCCTCTTTTTTTTTTTTTTTTTTTTAATGGTGAGACAAGCCCTCAGAGGGCAAATGGACCACCTAAAGCTGCACAGATCAGCAGGGCAGGTAAATCTAAATTGCCAAAGTAAGACTAAGGGCTGAGCGAACAGACTCCGACACTAGACGGCAGAGCTGAACTAACTTCTGCTAGGGTCCCGCCTCTGCCGCTTTGTCCCGCCCTTATCTGCTCCCCGCCTCCAGCGCCTCATTCCCCTTTCGCTCGCCTCGGCGGTGCTGAAGCAACTTCCGCCCTGAGAAGGGTGGGGCTTCCCTCTCCCGCTCTCGCGACTCCTGGCGGTGAAGGACGGAAGATGACAAGCCACATTTCTTCCTCGCCCTTTCCCTAGGTTCCTTGTCACAGTTCCGCCCTTACTACTCCCACTTCCGTCCAGGGACCAGCCACTTCCACCCGGAAAAGGGGTTGTTCCGCTGGAGGCGCCAGCTGTGGCCCACCCAACCTGCCCCGTATTTTCGCCTTCATAGTCTTCTCCACCATTGTTCCTTCCAGCCACGAATGACGCAAACGAAGCCAAGTTCCCCCAGCTCCGAACAGGAGCTCTCTATCCTCTCTCTATTACACTCCTGGAGAAAGAAAGGCGGAAGGAAACCCAGGCCTCCACGCCCGACCCCTTGGCCCTCCCCTTTACCTCTCCACCCCTGACTACACACCCTCCCCTCTAGGCGGGGACGAATCCACATTCGCCCTGAGAGAGGCGGAGCCTCAGCTTCTACTCTCACCACCCCCGCTCTCGCGAGCTTTCGGAACTTTCGCGAGATCCGACGCCCGACTTGTGCGCCCGGGAAACCCCGTCGCTCCCTTTCCCCTGGCTGGCAGCGCGGAGGCCGCACGGTAAGCTGGTGCTCCGAGTTGGACCGGGTGCGAGGCTTCAGGGCCGGACGCCGCAGTCTCAGAGCGCGTGCCTGAGGGTCCGGAGGCGCCCGGCGCGGGCCCGTCCCGCCCCTGGAGCCGCGGCCACGTGCGAGCGGCAGGCCCGGACATGCCCGGTCAGCGCCGTCCGGGAACCGAGCGTGGGCCCTGGGGGGCAGCGGCGGGGTGCGTGGGGCGTGCGGAGTCCTGGGGCTGGAGAGTGGGTTCGCGCAGGACCCTCACACGCGGGGGCCGGGCTTTGTTAGTGCGATCCAGTGAGGCCGTGGGCGTCGGTGAGCTCCTTCAGACCTGCAGGAGCCGGGGCCCGGCATTGAAGGGGCCGTGGGAAGTAACGGGGGTACCCCGGTTTAGGATGCCTTGGGGCGAAAGGAGTGAGGTGGGGTCTGGGTCCTTGGCAGTCGTCTCCGCCAGGCTTGTGTTCACATGCTTGACCTTCTCCCGCAGATGCCTGGAGTTACTGTAAAAGACGTGAACCAGCAGGAGTTCGTCAGAGCTCTGGCAGCCTTCCTCAAAAAGTGAGTTTGGGGATTGAGGTTCAAAGCAGGTGGAGGCTATCGCCTTGGCCTGCCCGTCGGGCCCCAGTGTTTGCCGGTCCTGGCAGGGGAGGCTTGTTTGGGGCCTCCGTGGCTCGTTTCAGTATCAGGCCTGGCTTGTGTTCCGGTTCCAGCCTCTCTCTGTACTCTGGGCACACCATAGTTGTGTTGAGGGGAGGGCCTTTGAGATATGGGGTAGTTTGTGGAGATGACTGAATCGTGCTTTTCTCGCTGTTTTGGTCTTAGGTCCGGGAAGCTGAAAGTCCCCGAATGGGTGGACACCGTCAAGCTAGCCAAGCACAAAGAGCTTGCTCCCTACGATGAGAACTGGTTCTACACACGAGCTGGTGAGGAACTTGGGTCTTTGGCTGGAGAGTGGGGAGCTGGGTGACCCCTGGCACAAACCATACTTCCCTGTCTCTTCTGTTCTTTCCTGCCCCAGGAGGGAGAGAAACCCTTGGTTGGGTCGTCACTTGCTTTATGTGATATGACATTCAGTAACTTGATGACTCCAAGTTTTTATTACATTCTAAGAGCTTTGTTAGAGGAGGACCTGTGGCTTTGAGCTTCAGGGAAATCCAGAGACAGATGAGTGTTCATATTTTGCTTACAGATGGTTTAATTCTTACTATATACATGGAGTCAGATTCCCTGGGTGTGGGTCTGTCTTTTACATCTGGCTGTGTGACCTCTGGCAAGTTGGTTAACCTGCCTGTGCCTCCACTTTCTCATCCCCAAAATGGGACTAATTATTGTACCAGTATGAGAGTATTGCGAGGATTGATTGAATTTAAAGCAGTGTTTAGAACGTGTCTGTTGCATAGCAGTTATTCAGGAAAAAGTCAGTTATCTTTACTATTGCTCAGATCATCAAGTTAGCCTTCTCCATGTCTCGAACAGGTTGTTTCTAACTAAATGGTTGGAGATCTGGCCAGGTCAGTCTTCGCTTTTAATCTTGACTTCTGACCTTATGGACACCCTGCGACCTCGTGCCAGCCCTGTCTCTTTTCGATCTTACTATAATAACACTAGTCTTTGACTAGTGTTAGTTCTCACGTGTCTTGACATTTCAGTACTCACTAAATCTTAACTCTCAGGAAGACCCAACAGGGTGGGCGGTGGTAGTGCTGTTAACAGCTGTCAAGGTGACAGCTTCAGTGCGGACTTCCACTGAGGGGCCTCCACCTCTCCAATCTTAAACCTCTTTCTATGAAGTGGGGGCTCCATCCTGACCACGGCTTGTCTCCAGATAGGTGGAAGCAGGGTTTAGAAGCAGGAGTAGGTGAGAAGCAGGGTTTGGGAGTCCTCAATGACCCTGAAGAGTTGGCCTTGGTACAGGTTGCTTGGCCCTTCAGAATATGAAGCATTTTGTAGATTAATGGTACACTTGTGCCTCAAATGGCCATGCAGCCCACTCTTTCAGGCCATGGAGTGGGCACAGAGGACCAGCATAACTCAGCCACGGTCTCTGAGGACTGAAAGATGAACTTGCTGAGGTGGGTAGGGTTGCTGGCATATCACCTACCCACCATTCTTTTTAGACAGAAAATGGGGCTGATGAAGAGAAGCTGACTTTCCTGGGCGCACAGCAGTGACAAGTCCTGGAAGAGACATATCCCTTCCACCTGTCCCCCCATCCTGCTTTGGCAGTGCCTCAAGGGTCAGTAGGTCAAAGCAGCTTTGGATCTAGGGTTAGGAAAAATAATCTCATAGCCTTTCTCATTTGCTGGGATGAAGACACATTCTGCACATATCTAATACCTCTAAAGTAGGACTGTATGTCTTTTGTACTTTTTTTTTTTTTAACCTGGGGAGGGATTAAGACCTTGGATAATAAACATAGTTACATCTGCTGGTCATGGTAGAGTTGCTGTGGTCCCTTGCAGCCCACAGTGGCCCTGCCTGGAAACTTCAGGCAGGATGTGCATCTTTTGCCTGCCTACTGGTCTCTGTTACTTGGAGTACCCCAAAGGCCCCTTTTTCACCTCACTTGCCCAAGCTGTCCTAGCAGCATAGGATGGTTGTGTGGTAGACCAGAAGCTTATCGTGTTTATTTTTGTTGGGATATAGCCACCCCCGTGTATTTACATACACAAGGGTAGAATTGTAGTTGTGGCAGAAGCTGTAGCCTACAAAGCCTGAAATATTTCCTACCTGACCCTTTATCATTTATTTTCAGGGACAGGGTCTAGCCCTGTCACCCAGGTTGGAGTGCAGTGGCACAATTATAGCTCACTGCAGCCTCCTGGGCTCAAGTGATCCTCCTGCCCCACCCTCCTAAGTAGCTGGGACTATAGGTGCCTACCAGTCACCGTGCCTAGCTAATTTTTTTTTATTTGTAGAGATGGAGTCTTACTATGTTGAACTCCCAAGCTCGAGTAGTCCTCCCGCCTCAGCCTCCCAAAGCACTGGGATGACAGGCAAAGTTTACCAGCCTCTATTCTGGAGTTTAACATGTTCCACCCAGTTTGGCAGTCAGCTTATACTAGTCATGGGAGTGATCTGTTTTACCAAAGAGGAAGGTGAGGTGCAGACAGACAAAGTGACTTGCTGCAAGTCACCCTGGGAGGGCTTGGCAGGGCAGCTCTGTCCAAAACTGGGTTCCCTGCTATATTCCCTTTTTTTCTACTCACAGAGTCTGGCTCCCTCAGATTTGAGGCTAAAGTGTGCTAAAGCTGTGGCCCTGCTGAGCAGGGCCAAATTGTGTAGACCTGTAGGAATGAGTGTGAGGTAGACAGGTCTTAATCCTGGGGTTTAGGGGTAAAGAGGCCCATGGCAGAAGATGGGGCCCTCCTGAGGGTGGTCTGGAAAGGAGCAGAGCTGTAGGGGCAGGGCAAGGTAGAGGAAGAACTGCAAAGACTTATCTCACTGGACGTTCAAGGGATGGCCGCCATGGGTCTTTATGAAGGGGGTGGTGCAGTGTAGCCCTGGGACAGCCTTTTTTTTTGTCACCAGACTAGAGTACAGTGGCGCCGTCTCGGCTCACTGCAACCTCTGCCTCCCAGGTTCAAGCAGTTCTCCTGCCTCAGCCTCCTAAGTAGCTGGGACTACAGGCGCCTGCCACCACACCCAACTAATTTTTGTATTTTTATTAGAGGCGGGGTTTCACCATGTTGGCCAGGATGCTCTTGATCTCTTGACCTTGTGATCCGCCTGCCTCAGCCTCCCAGAGTGTTGGGATTACAGGCATGAGCTCCCACATCTGGCTGGACAAGCCTCTTGCTGTCTTAATTCTCTGAAGGACTTGCTGAAGATGGAGACATTTGGTGTCCTGGTGTGCGTCTGAGAGCAGCCACTGAATTGGGATGCCTGAAAATATTTCTTGTAGGTTGGAGGCTGGTCCATCTCTGGCTCCTGCATGGGGCTGGGCACCCACTTGTGCTGTGATAGTAGAAATAATGAGATCTGGGAGGCATCGCAGAAGTGAGTTAAGAGATGAATCAAGGTCAGGAAAGTGGTTTCTTACAAGTTCAGCAGAGAAGGGTCAGATAGACTGTGCTGGGGAAGGAGTTCTTCCCTGCCTTCAACTCAGTAGGTCGGGATGGGACCACGGTCTGGACTTTGCTGAGCTGTGATGACTCCTGAGAAGCTGTGCTTGGTGGTCGCCCCATGCTCAAGTCCAGAGGGACCCTCCCTCTTGGTCTAGCAGGAACACAGCTGCTCTCCCTTGACCATGAACTCACAGTAGAGTGGAGAGGGGCGACCTCCTTTACAGTTCCAGGTAGGGGGTGATTCCTGGACAGGGGTTCCTAAGAGGAGTGGGTTGCCATCCCAAGAATGCACACTGCAGAGGAGCAGAAGGCCTCTAATGTGAAGGAACTGGAGGAGAACCCATTTGTGACAGCACCTTGCTCGCAATTGGCCCTCATGAGTTCCAGCTAGGGTGGCCTGGATTTGTGCAGCTCCACTTCAAAAGGTGGTGCTGGAACCTGGGTCTCTAGGGGTTGAGGAAAAAGGTCAGTGTTTTAATAGAACGCAGCATTTCAACTCTTACATTTTCCAATTTGTGAAGTTAATAACCCTTCCTCTCCCTTCTAGTGGGTCAGAAAAAAATAATTAGCATGAACTGGGATAGCAAGGGAGGAGCTTGTACTATCTGACCAAGGTTTTATACAGCCTTAAGAAAAATTTAATCCTCCATTAAAGAACCTAATAGGCCTTTGGGAGGCCCAGGCAGGCAGAGCACTTGAGGTCAGGAGATCAAGACCCTCCTGGACAACATGGTGAAAGCCCATCTCTGCTAAAAATACAAAATTTAGCCAGGCGTGGTGGCAGGTGCCTGTAGCCCCAGCTACTCGGAAGGCTGAGACAGAAGAATTGCTTGAACCCCGGAGGCGGAGGTTGCAGTGAGCCTGAGATCGCACCACTGCACTCCAGCCTGGGCAGAGCCAGACTCTGTCTCAAAAAAAAAAAAAAAAAAACCTAGTAGTCTTTATGAGAGCTTGTTCTCTGCCAGTCACTGTGCTCAAGCTTTAAGTAAAGTGTCTCCTTTAGTACCACAACACAAACCACCTGGAGGATGGGTGGGTCCTGTGTCCCTCCTGAGGAGGAACAGTGTTAGGATGCAAGCCCCTGTCTGACAGCTCTGGATGCTGGTCCCAACCCAACAAGACTGAGGGTGAGTGTCCCATGTCTGGTGCACAGCTTCTTTGGGCATCTCTTTGTTTAGGAGTGTGTGCCTTACTCTTAAAAAGCAAGGTAACAGGCCAGGTGCGGTGGTTCATGCCTGTAATCCCAGCACTTTGGGAGACCAAGGCAGGAAGATCGTGAGGTCAGGAGATTAAGACCATCCTGGCTAACATGGTGAAACCCCATCTCTACTAAAACTACAAAAAAAAAAAAAAAAACAGCCGGGCGTGGTGGCGGGCGCCTGTAGTCCCAGCTACTCAGGAGGCTGAGGCAGGAGAATGATGTGAACCCGGGAGGCGGAACTTGCAGTGAGCCTAGATCATGTCACTGCACTCCAGCCTGGGCAATAGAGCAAGACTCCGTCTCCAAAAAAAAAAAAACGGCAAGAAAACAGGAAAAGCTATCCTGCTTTCCCCAGTCCTGGGTACTGTAGTTCAAATGGGAGAGCAGCTCTCCGCCCAGAGCCCCAGGGCACAGCCAACCAACTACAGGGCCCAGAGGGATGGCAGCAGCTGCTGGGCATTTGAGCTGGTCTGAAAGGGTGGAGGTTTCCAGTGATGTCACTCTCTGGCAGAAAGATTGTTGGGGGTGGCTTATACCAAGTGAGTCTGTCTATTGGTCCTGGTTATGGGCACTTATTACCAGGCAGTGGCGTAGGGAGTAGGTCCTGGAGTGAGGTGGGGGTTTTAAAGTGAGCAGATGCCAGAGGTAGTGAGACAGCAGCAGGGCCGTGCTCTTTGCCCCCCGCAGAGCATGGTTGTATTGTCTCAGCTGGGGATTGGTTCCAGGATGAACCCCAATACCCAAGTCCACAGATGCTCATTGTTAATATAGAATGGTATAATATTGGGGCTGGAGGCCGGGTGCGGTGGCTCACGCCTATATTCCCAGCACTTTGGGAGGCTGAGGTGGGCGGATCACGAGTTCAGGAGATCGAGACCATCCTGGCTAACATGGTGAAATCCCATCTCTACCAAAAATAAAAAAAAATTAGCCAGGCATGGTGGCAGGCGCCAGCTACTCTAGAGGCTGAGGCAGGAGAATGGCGTGAACCCAGGAGGCGGAGCTTGCAGTGAGCCGAGATGGCACCACTGCACTCCAGCCTGGGCAACAGAGTGAGACTCCATCTCAAAAAAATGATATCGGGGCTGGCACAGTGACACACACCTGTAATCCCAGCACTTTGGTAGGCCAAGATGGGCAGATCACTTGACTCCAGGAGTTCAGCCAGAGCAACATAGCAGAACCAGGTCTCTTCAAAAATTAGCTGCGCATGGTGGCGGCGCTTATATTCCCAACTATTCAGGAGGTCAAAACTGCAGTGAGCTATTATCACTGCACTCCAGCCTGGGTTACAGAATGATGCCCTGTCTCAAAAAAGAAAAAAAATGTATAATATTTGCATATATCCTATGTAGATGTTTTACTTTTGAGACAGAGTCTCACTCTGTCGCCCAGGCTGGAGTGCAGTGGCATGATCTTGGCTAACTGCAACCTTTGCCTCTCAGGTTCAAGTGATTCTCCTGCCTCGGCCTCCCAAGTAGCTGGGGTTACAGGGTTGTGCCACCACACCTGGCTAATTTTCTTGTAATTTCAGTAGAGATGGGGTTTCACCATGTTGGCCAGGCTGGTCTCGAATTCCTGACCTCAGGTGATTCTCCCGCCTCAGCCTCCCAAAGTGCTGGGATTACAGGCGTGAGCCACTGCGCCCGGCCTGATCCCATATATTTTAAATCATCTGTAGATTACTTATAGATTAATACAGGCCAGACATGGCACACACTTGTAGTCCCAGCTACTTAGGAGGCTGGGGCAAGAGGATTGCTTAAGCCCAGGAGTTTGAGACTGCAGTGAGCTATGATCACACCATAACACTCCAGCCTGGGTGACAGAATGAGGCCCTTTTTTTATTTAAGAAATAAAAAGCACTAATGCCATGTAAATAATTGTTACATTGTTTTAATTGTAGTGTTTTCCCCTGAATATTTTTGATCCACCCTTGGTTGAGTCTGTGGATATGCTGGCCATATCTGGACCTGATCTCAGGGCAGGAGGGGGCTGGGAACAAGCGGTGTGCAAGAACCGGTTCTGGGCAGGAGCAGCCCACCCCACACAGAATACTGCCTGGCACTTGGCAATTATGGAAGAACCCCCAATTCCCTCCACTTGATCTTTAGAACTAGAGGACAGAAGTCACTTGAGCAGACTCAGACCAACTTGCTGATCTCTGGGTCCCAGGAACAAACCAGACTGCTCTGAGCTCCAGACCTAGGCAGGACCATGTGATGGCTGAAATCTGGATGCTTCCTGCATGTGGGCCCCAGTGCCATCACAGTGGCAGGACAGGGCAGTGCCTCCAGAGCTGTGGGACATGGAGCCAGTGAGTACCCTCTGGCGCCTTGGTTTCCGTCTTTAAAGGAGAGAGAGAGTAGCACTTGACACACCCGTTGAGTCCTCACAGTAACCTCCTGGCCCTCAGGTAAAGTGGGGTGGAGAGATTGAAAAGCATTTGGCACGGGGCCTGGCAAATGTGTGCTCCAGTTAATAGAAGCGTGCAAGCGTTTCTGGGGAGGCTGGTGTCTCAATTGGATTTTACAGAGCTTTTTTTGCAGGCAAGGAGGCTGGCTGGGGTGGACCAGGGACTTGCCCAAGCCAGCCTTCCCTCTGTCCGCAGAGGGGCTGGTACACATTCCAAGCCGGGGGTATCCACTGCATGGAGTGTCTGCCCTGCCCTTGTTCTCCTGAGCTCTCCAGACTGAGGTGGCCCAGAGAGTGGCCATAGATCCCTTCACTCCTGCTTCTCTGGGGTCCATGGAGATGGTCACAGCTAGGCTCCACCCCTACATAACCTCAGGTTCAATTCAATAGCAGTGCTGCTGGGACAGTAACCACTAAAGAAGTTGGTCCTGGAGATGGTGGGAGTGCCCACCCAGGGTGCAAGGCTGCTTGTCAAGGAAGAGCTAGCTGGGGGGTGGGTGAGGAGAGGGAGCTGTCAGTTTCTGGGTGTTAGTGTGTGTTTTCAGTTTCCCTTCTTATAAAACAGTGAGAATTAGCTGTTTATACACAAGGAATTGTTTACTTGAGACCTTGATCAAGACCCTTAACTCAGATCTGTCTCTCACACTACCCTCAGCTTCCACAGCGCGGCACCTGTACCTCCGGGGTGGCGCTGGGGTTGGCTCCATGACCAAGATCTATGGGGGACGTCAGAGAAACGGCGTCATGCCCAGCCACTTCAGCCGAGGCTCCAAGAGTGTGGCTCGCCGGGTCCTCCAAGCCCTGGAGGGGCTGAAAATGGTGGAAAAGGACCAAGATGGGTAAGCAGGGTGAGGAGGGCTACATTGATGGAGCAGCCTTGGGGCGCGGTCATCACTTCCCCAACGAATGGTCCTGCATAGTCTGCCCAGCCCCTCAGGCCTCTCCTATCAGAGGCTGGCAGCAGGGGATTCTGCAGAAAAGCGAACAGCAAGGGGCCTCACCCCGACCTCTCTGGCTGACTAGCCCAGGCTCCAGGAAGGTAATTTAGCGACTGTCTGCTTTCATTAGCCTGCTCGTTAACTTTTCCCAATTGATTTTTCGGGGCTTTTGATCTAATGCTTGCACAAACGACACCCCGTCGGCTCCCAGGGGGGCTCCCACTACTGCCCCCACCTCGTTAGAATGCACCTGACTAGGGCCCTCACTGGGACTTGGCTGGCGGCAGGTGGCTTCTTGAGAAGCCTGGCTCACAACCAGGAGGGGGAGGGCTGAAAACAGGACCTGTGCTCACGGGGGCCTGCATGACCCTTCCCTCCCCACAGGGGCCGCAAACTGACACCTCAGGGACAGAGAGATCTGGACAGAATCGCCGGACAGGTGAGGCCTACGTTTGGGGCGGGATGGGTCCCTTAGTCATGGCCCAAGCATTTCCAAAGCCCATGCTTTGTCAGATAGACTCCTCCAGAGGGCACTGCCCAAAGACAGGAGAAAGGAGAGTTCTGACTTTCCTGCTGGTGCTGCTTAGAAACTTGGAGGCAGGCTTGCTGTGGTGTCTCACCCCTGTAATCCCAGAACTTTTGGGAGGCCGAGGCAGGTGAATTATCTGAGGTCAGGAGTTCAAGACCATTCTGACCAACATGGAGAAACCCCGTCTCTAATAAAAATACAAAATTAGCCGGGCATAGTGGCACACGCCTGTAATCCCAGCTACTTGGGAGGCTGAGGCACAAGAATCGCTTGAACCCAGGAGGTGGAGGTTGCGGTGAGCCAAGATCACGCCATTGCTCCCCAGCCTGGGCAACGAGCGAAAATCCATCTCAAAAAAAGAAAAAAAAGAAACTCAGAGGGAACTCCAGCCCAGGTGCCACTGGGCATAGCTGTACCCGCAAATGACTCCCCCCTTCCTGGGTCAACCTGCCATGTTTCCCCTTAGTCTTCATGCATACCGAGCATCACATGGGCTGCTTGGGAGACGTGGAGATAGTGGGGCAGGTTCAGAACCCAGGTCTCCATTCAGATCCTGGCTGGCTGACACCCTGGGGCAGAGCGGCCACACCCCTTTGCCACAGTCTCCTGTCTTGGCCTCCCTGCGGCCAAAATCTACCCTTGGCCGCCTCAAGCATGGTAGTGAGGAGTCAGCGAGCTATAGTACAGCAGGAGTACCCAGAGCCTGGCATGAGCTCAATTCTGTATCACTGACTCAGGCCTGCTACGAGCCTTGGAGTATTTTAGTCAGTCAGGTGTCACAGAAGAATGGGAGGTGTCAGCTCTCTAGGAGTTAGGAGTGGCTTGGAAGGAGAAAGCTCTCCCAGTGGACTCCACTCCGCCACTCCTTTCTCTTTTGAGACAGAATCTTGCTCTGTCGCCCAGGCTGGAGTGTGGTGGCATGATCTCAGCTCACTGCAACCTCTGCCACCCGGGTTCAAGCAGTTCTCCTGTCTCAGCTTCCCGAGTAGCTGGGACTACAGGCACACGCCACCACACCCAGCTAGTTTTTATATTTTTAGCATATTGGTCAGGCTGGTCTTGAACCCTAGACCTCAGGTGATCCACCTGCCTCAGCCTTCCAGAGTGCTGGGATTAAAGGTGTGAACCACTGTGCCCAGCCACTCCCTTGAGACCCAGTTTCCGCGTCTGTGAAATGGGGAAATACCCACAGTGAGAATTAGATGACATAGATGCATTTGAAACCACAAATCAGGGTGCCCACTTCTGGTGGGTAGTAGGTAGCTGTTACAGAGTGCCCCAGCAGAGACCCCCTTGACTAACTTTTATTCTTCCATCTTTTCCCACAGGTGGCAGCTGCCAACAAGAAGCATTAGAACAAACCATGCTGGGTTAATAAATTGCCTCATTCGTAATCCTGGTCTGGGTCTCTTTTTTGAGTCTCTTGCTCTATTGCCCAGGCTGGAATGCAGTGACACCATCTCAGCTCACTGCAATCTCAGCTTTCTGGGTCCAAGTGATTCTCCTGCCTCAGCCTCCCAAAGTGCTGGGATTACAGGTGTAAGCCACTGCGCCTGGTCTGGTTTGGGTCTTTTGATTGTTCTTCAGGGGCATGAGGAAGAGGCGCCTCCTTCCTTCCCTTGGGTGAGAGGGTGCAGGGTGATTGGGTGGCTGTGTACCTGGCAGCCAGTAGGGCCTTCCCAGGTCACACAGTTCCCATCTGGGTTTGGAGGAAGGGCCCAGGGGCCCTTGTGGCTCACTCCCCCACATCCTGTCTTTGCAGTTCTCAGAAAGTGAGAAACGAAAGGATGGCTGTGTAAGCTGTGACCTCAGCTGGGCCAGGGCTGCAGAGGTGGCTTCCGCTGGAGTAAAAGCAAGAGGGCCCAGGGTTCATTTTCTTCCCTGGAAGGTGGAAAAGGACAGACCACCAGGCAGCCTCCACTGCAAACTGACCTGCGCTGTCTGCACACTTAAGTTTCCTGGGCCTGCACTGGCTGGATGTTCCTTGAGCCTTCACTCTGCATCTGAGCAGTCTTCCGGCTCGCTGAGAGTGGCAGTGGTAGGAAGCTGGTGGAAGCGGATCCCTGTGCATCAGTTGAGTTCCTAGGGCGGCCACACGGGGGCTGCGCAACCTTGGCAGTCCTGCACGCAAGTGGGATGTGGCCTCCGCCTGTGATTGGGCACCTGGTCAGGCTGGCAGATCCAAATGGTGCCCAGTGGGCAGCTGTCCAACCCCTGGGGGGGCAAGCCAGGAAAGAACCTCTTAGGGCCTGCTGTGACCAGATGTCCCTCCCAGCTGGGAAGACTAAACTGGTTTGGCCAATATCTCCCAGGATTCCTCTGTCCAAATTATTCCTGGGATCTGACCCATTTCCTGAAAAGGGCTGAGCCTGGGTTTTAAAGTTCAAACTACTTGAGTTTAAATCACAACTCTGCTCCTAATCACATGTAAACCTGTGCACCTTACTCCCCCCTAAGCCTTCCTCTGGTGTGTAACCCTGCTAACTGCTGAAAGACTGGACAAGATGCCATGGAGAGCCTTGGCTCTGAGTAGCTCTGCTGCTGGACAGTCAGTTGGCAGTCCCCAAATGTAAGGCATAAGAGTTTTAGAAGTATCGGCCAGGCAGTGGCTCACACTTGTAATCCCAGCACTTTGGGATGCTGAGACGGGCCGATCACCTGAGGCTGGGAGCTTGAGAACAGCCTGAACAGCATGGAGAAACCCCGTCTCTACTAAAAATACAAAATTAGTTGGGCATGGTGGCGTGTGCCTGTAATCCCAGTTAGGAGGCTGAGGCAGGAGAATTGCTTGAACCCGGGAGGCGGAGGTTGCGTTGAGCTGAGATTGTGCAGTTGCACCCCAGCCTGGGCAACAAGAGTGAAACTTGTCTCAAAATTTAAAAAAAAATATACAAAAAATAGCTGGGTATGGTGGTGCACGCCTGTAGTCCCGGCTACTCAAGAGGCTGAGGGCAGGAGAATCAATTGAATCTGGGAGTGGAAGTTGCAGTGAGCAGAGATCAGGCCACTGCACTCCAGCCTGGGCAACAGAGTGAAACTCCATTTCAAAAAAAGAAACATGTTAAAAGCATCGTTGTTTACACTCAGCAACTCTGTGAAGTAAGTGCCTAAAAGTGCTTTGGAGGTAGGTAAAGTAAGCCATAGGCTGGGTAGCTTGCCAGATGTCCCACAGCTACAGCCATCATTTGAACCCAAGCAACACAGCTGCAGCCTGGACCTAGCCACTCCAGGGCTCTGTGCCTCAGAAAAGAGGCTCAAAGGGTTGCACTGTAGCTGCGGGCCAGTCACTCCCCTTTCTGGGCTCTAGTTTCCTCTTTTGACCATTAAGGATGAAAACATTTCTCAGAATTGACATGAGAACTCAATGCCAAGCGTCCGATTTGCGCAGCAGCGGCCACTGCGCATCCCAGGTAGGTAGCAGGGTGAAAGTGTCCGGAGCAGGCCTGCAATCCCGCAGCCGCACCGCTCCAGCCACTGGGGGGCAGTCGAGGGCCTAGAAAGAGGCTCAGCCACCTAAGGCTCTTGAAGGTGAATTCCTAGGGCTTCCAGGTCTGGAGCCAGGCTTATTCCTGCGAGGGGATGGTAACGGGGAATTGAAGTGTAGAGGGTCTAGTGACCCCAGGAGAACACCTGGGGTCCTGGTCCCCAGGGCTACAGAACTGTCCTAGATACTGTGCCAAATGCACTGCAGAGTATTCTTACAGTCTTACCAAGTAGGGGGTTTGTACCCACGTTACAGGAGAAGAAACTGAGTTTCAGATGATCAGTCAGTTGGCAGACTTGAGATGTAAAAGAATCCTGGAATCTTGAGGCCCAGGCTCTTCTGCGTGGGTGGCAATTGCACTTTTTTAAAATTCTGCACTCTAGGAGGCCGAGGTGGGCAGATCATTTGAGGTCAAGAGTTCGAGACCTTGGCCTGGAGCGGTGGCTCACACCTGCAATCCCAACACTTGGAGAGGCCGAGGCAGGTGGATCACCTGAGGTCAGAAGTTCAAGACCAGCCTGGCCAATATGGTGAAACCCCGTCTCTACTAAAAAATACAAAAATTAGCCGGGTGTAGCGGCAGGTGCCTGTAATCCCAGCTACTTCGGAGGGTGAGGCAGGAGAATCACTTGAATGCAGGAGGCGGAGATCACAGAGAGATTGCACCATCACACTCCAGTCTGGACGACAAGAGTGAAACACCATCTCTAAAAAAAGAGTTCGAGACCAGCCTGGCCAACATGGTGAAACCCTGTGTCTATTAAAAATACAAAAAAAAGGCCGGGCACGGTGGCTCAAGCCTGTAATCCCAGCACTTTGGGAGGCCGAGATGGGCGGATCACGAGGTCAGGAGATCGAGACCATCCTGGCAAACACGGTGAAACTTCGTCTCTACTAAAATACAAAACCTAGCCGGGCGAGGTGGCGGGCGCCTGTAGTCCCAGCTACTCCGGAGGCTGAGGCAGGAGAATGGCATAAACCCGGGAGGCGGAGCTTGCAGGGAGCTGAGA
>NW_016804401.1:464608-470216 GCF_001698545.2 Rhinopithecus bieti
AAAAAAAAAAAAAAAAAAAAAAGTAACACAGGAAATAAAACCAAGACAAGATGAGCTCTCTGTGTGTCCCTCCCCAGACTCAACCCTGTCGTCCCCCAGAGGTAACCCCTCCCAGGAACTGGGCGTTTGCCACTCCCCTGCACGGGTCTACAACTCTACTACAAACGTGTGTCCCTAAGCAGCGCATGCCTTTTGAAAACAAGTCAACTGTATCATGCTACAATATTTTTTCTGATGTTTGTGCTGTTTCTGAGACAGCCTTATGATACCTTCCCCTATTCTGTAGCATTCTGTTGGCTCACTTTGCCACAGTGTATGCACCCATTTTCCCATGAATGGACTTTTCATTTGCTTCTCAACGTTTGCTACCAAAAATCTCCCTGCAACGAATTTATTTTATATATCCCTCGTATGTGTGTGTGAGGGTCTCACAAATATTTGGGGTAGGGATCTGGTACCCCGGGACTGCTGCAACTCAAAACTGCTCACAAATATCTCAGCAACTCCGCCCTCCCCACTCAGACCTCATTTCCCTCCTACTAGACATGCTCAAAGGAAACTGGGAGCAACACAAAGACGACTTTGAATCTCTGTTCACCACCCTTAGACTGTATGACACCAGCAAGTGACAACCTCCCCTCTCTGGCCTCAGTTTCCCCCTCTGTAAAATGGGGGATGGCCTACCTTGCCCAGTCATGGCAGGTCAATATAAAACAACTTCTGGCTGTGTGCAGTAGCATGCCTGTAATCCCAGCACTTTGGGAAGCCGAGGCAGGAGGATTGCTTGAGGCCAGGAGTTTAAGACCAGCCTGGGCAATATAGCAAGATCCCAGCTCTCTAAAAAAAAAAGAAGAAAAATATATGTTATTATTATTATTTGAGATGGAGTTTCACTCTTGTCACCCAGGCTGGAGTGCAATAGTGTGATCTCAGCTCACTGCAACCTCCACCTCCTGGGTTCAACTGATTCTCCTGCCTCAGCCTCCTGAGTAGCTAGGATAACAGGCATGTGCCACTACATCCAGCTAATTTTTGTATTTTTAATAGAGATAGGATTTCACCATGTTGGCCAGGCTGGTCTCAAACTCTTGATTTCAGGTGATTCTCCCACCTCAGCCTCCCAAAGTGACTCTTGCTCCTGCCTGCCTCCGTGAGGCTGTGGATGCCCCTTCTCCTTCGCTGGGCTCCCTACAGCCCCACATTGGCCCAGCTTGGCACAGATACGATTTACATAGGCATCTTCCCTGGCTCCCCTACCCTCTGCCTCCTCTTCCCTTTCCCTGAGCCCCCTTCCCTCTGCCTGTGCCCTCTCTGCAGCCTCCACATCTCTCCCCACCTCCTGCCACCATACCTGGCCTGAGCATGAGCCACCATACCTGGCCTGTTTTTTTAACAAAGAATTCCAATAAAGAGCTGATCGTGGCTCTAACTCCTTGAATACCAGAAACACCATCTCATATCACATAATGAGACAGGGAGACATTCTGGTCCTCATCTCACAGATGAAAAATGTCAAGGTTTGAAGGATGAAAGTGCCCACCTAGTCACACGGGTACTCAGCCACAGGTCAGCCTGCCTTTCTTCATGAGCATTTATAGTGACTAACATTTACTGAGCACCTACTATGGGCCATTTCTGTGCATGCAACAACCCCTTTTAGTCCTTGTTTCTAATCAAGAAGCAAGGAAATGGGGTCAGGGAAGGGACAAGGTTTCCCCAAGTCCAGGCAGGGGCAGAGGTCAAGCTCAGAACCATCACTTGCCCACGGCACATGCCCAGGACTCAGGTTCCCTAGGCTTCCTTCCAAAGGCTCAGCAGTGACGAGCCAGCCCTTGAACCAGCCTCTTCCCCCACCCAAGCAGCCACCTCTCAGGGGAATTGTGGCCACCACAGGTGCAGGGAGCAGTTCCTCTCCACTCAGAGCCTGAAGCATACCCGGCAGGGGCTGTCCCCAGGCCCAACAAGCAAAGGGCCCAGCAGCGAGGGCCACTGGAGCCCATCTCCGGGGGGCTGGGCAGGAAGTAGGGTGGGGTTTGGGGTAGGGATCTGGTACCCCGGGACTGCTGCAACTCAAAACTAACCAACCCACTGGAAGAAGATGCCTGGGGGTCCAGGAGTCCTCCAAGCTCTGCCTGCCACCATCTTCCTCTTCTTCCTGCTGTCTGCTGCCTACCTGGGTATGTGGCCAAAGGGCAGGAACTGGTGGGAGGTGGGGGGAGATGTGGAGGCTGCAGAGAGGGCACAGGCAGAGGGAAGGGGGCTCAGGGAAGGGGAAGAGGAGGCAGAGGGTAGGGGAGCCAGGGAAGATGCCTATATAAATCGTATCTGTGCCAAGCTGGACCAATGTGGGGCTGGAGGGAGCCCAGTGAAGAAGAAGGGGCGTCCACAGCCTCACGGAGGCAGGCAGGAGCAAGAGTCACCTCCCCCACCTCCTGCTCCCCACAGGCCAAAATAAGGAACTAAAGTTGCTCTTGACTGAGCACCAGGGCTGGGGGCAGGAAGGGCACTTGAGGGTAGCAGCATTCAGCGTCTGTCAAGGGGAGAAAAAGCTTTATCTGCCTTAAACCTCAGGTGCCTCTCTGTGTTGGGAGTCCCTTCTGAGCACTGGGGGAACAGGTGTCTCATGGACTCCCCTCACCCGCTCAAGGACAGCTGGCAGGGGCTGTGGCCACACTAACCCAGGAGTTCAGAGAAAAAGGTTCCCCACCCAAGGGGACACTGGGAGCAAGGATTGGAGTTCACGTCTGAGTCTTGTTTTTTTTTTTTTTTTTTTTTTTGAGACGGAGTCTGGCTCTGTCATCCAGGCTGGAGTGCAGTGGCCGGATCTCAGCTCACTGCAAGCTCCGCCTCCCGGGTTCACGCCATTCTCCTGCCTCAGCCTCCTGAGTAGCTGGGACTACAGGCGCCCACCACCGCGCCCGGCTAATTTTTTGTATTTTCAGTAGAGACGGGGTTTCACCGTGTTAGCCAGGATGGTCTCGATCTCCTGACCTCGTGATCCGCCCGTCTCGGCCTCCCAGAGTGCTGGGATTACAGGCTTGAGCCACCATGCCTGGCCCACGTCTGAGTCTTAAGCCCATGATGATGAGGGTGCTTGGCCCCTCTCCCCACCTCTTCCTCCTTCTCTCTTCCTCACTTCCCTCCTCCACCTACCTCCAGAAGAGGGGGCCGGCCATGTGGGAGGCCTGGCTGAGAGCTGGGACTTCCCAGAGGAGCCCAGATTGGACACTGCAGCCAGCCTGAGCAGTCCGGTCTCACTCAGAGACACCCCCAGTCTCCACCCGGCTCTGAACCCTTTCACTCACCAGCAATCCAGCCCAAGGACTGAACTCACCCCTGACCCCTAGGTTGACACATACAACTTACAGAGAATGAGGGCCGGGCACAGGGTCACAGGCCAGGGCAGGCCACAGACTGGTTCCTCAGCCCAGGCAGGGAGAGGCCAGGGAGCCATGAGTTTGAACCCAGTGCCACTCCTGACTGCCTGGTGATGCTGGCAAACCGCCAGCCCTCCCAGGGCCTCAGCCATCCCTCCTGTAAAATGAGGCTAAGGAGATAACCTACTTCTAGGGTTCTGTGAATGATTACACAAGAAAAAGCGCTAGGTGCAGGGCCTGGCTGAGGCTGGGGTGCAAAAATGGACCAGGAAGGCTGCAGGAGGAGGGGACGCCTGCACTGCTTCTGGAAGGAGCTGTCTGGACAGCGGTCCTCCAGTGCCTCAAACAAACATCCAAAATCCAGAGAGTTCACAGGGCCCAGGGCACAAAGTGGGTATGCGGGAAGGGGGCAAGAGATGGCGCTGCAGAGGCGAGAAGGGCTTCCCAGGGGTCTCACCATCCCAGGGAGTCTCATTCTCCTCCCCGAGGATGTCCTCACCCACCCCAACCAGTTCTGTCCTCTCTCCTTCCCCAGGGGCTTCTTCACTTTCCTGCATCTCCCTCTCCCCAGGATGTACCAGCCCCTGTCAGGGGCTGTCCCTCTCCCTCCCCACCCAGGAGAGTTCTCACCCTCCTCCCCTCCCCACCCAGAATAGTCCTCACCCTCCTCCCCTCCCCACCCAGGAGAGTCCTCACCCTCTTCCCAGGAGTGCTGGAGCTGCAGGGACCAGGGCTGGGGGCGTGTGTCGCCATCCCTAGTCCCTGACCCACCCACCCTGCCTCTCCACAGGCCCTGGGTGCCAGGCCCTGTGGGTGGATGGGGGCCCAACATCATTGATGGTGAGCCTGGGGGAAGAGGCCCACTTCCAATGCCTGCACAATGGCAGCAACGCCAACATCACCTGGTGGCGCGTCCTCCATGGCAACCACACGTGGCCCCCTCAGTTCGTGGGCGTGGGCCAGGGCTACAATGGTACGCTGACCATCCAGAACGTGAACAAGAGCCACGGGGGCATATACCTGTGCCGGGTCCAGGAGGGCAATGAGCCATACCAGCAGTCCTGCGGCACCTACCTCCGTGTGCGCAGTGAGTGGCCCAGCCCTGGCCCCTACTCCCACTTTCCCGCTGGGGACACTCGGTTTCTCTTTGAAGTGGGGATAGAGCCAGTACCTTCATTGTGGGTTTCAAACCGGCTTGGACAGAGGGACTGACGTTCTCCTCTGCAGAGTCGGGGCTCTGAGGGGTCTGGGGCCTTGCAGGGGGTGGCGGGTCCAGGAGGCTAGGGAGAACAGGAGGTGCCAGGGCTCTGAGCCACACCACATCCTTTTGCAGATCCGCCCCCCAGGCCCTTCCTGGACATGGGGGAGGGCACCAAGAACCGAATCATCACAGCCGAGGGGATCATCCTCCTGTTCTGCGCGGTGGTGCCTGGGACGCTGCTGCTGTTCAGGGTGAGCCTCCTCGGACCCCCGAGTCAACCAGGCGAGGGCCTGGACTGAGGGACCCCCCGATGCCCAGGTAGCCCTCTAGAGCCTGAGGTTCCCATCCAAAACTTGGGAGAATGAAAGCACCCACCACATAGGGGCTGTGGAAGTTAAATGAATGAATATAAAGAAGGGACCTGAACTGGCGCTGGGCCCAGGGGGTGTCTTCAATTTGGTTTCCCCTTCTGGGCTGTCCTCACTTCCACCTCCCCGCAAAAAGAGTCTCATTCTTCCCCCTAAGAGTGTCCTCACTCTCCTCCTGCCCTCACCCAGGAGTGTGGTTACCCTCCAGGTATAGCCAAGACCAGGGAAAGTGGGGCCTGGGGGTCCTCCCAGAATCTGTGATCTATACCGGCCTCTCCTTAGGCCCCACAGAAAGTGTGACTGTTATTGTTATTATTCATGGAGAAGAGTAAGGGAGTGGAGAGTCAAGAAGACGCTAACTTGGGAGGCTGAGGCAAGAGGATCACTTGAGGCCACAAGTTTGAGACCAGTCTGGGCAACACAGCAAGACCCTATCTCTACCAAAAAAAAAAAAAAAAAGTCTTAAAAAAAAATTAGCCAGGCATGGCTAACCTCTAGTCCCAGTTACTCAGGAGGCTGAGGTGGGAGGATCACTTGAACCTCGGAGTTCAAGGCTGCAGTGAAATATGATGTTGCCACAGCACTCCAGCCTGGGCAACTGAGGGAGAAGAAAGAAAGACAGAAAGAGAGAGGGAGGAAGGGAAGGAAGGAAGGAAGGAAGG
>NW_016804401.1:471678-476208 GCF_001698545.2 Rhinopithecus bieti
TTTTTTTTTTTTTTTTTTTTTTTTTTTTTTTGAGACAGAGTCTGACTCTGTCGCCCAGGCTGGATGCAGTGGCGCCATCTCAGCCCACTTCAACCTCCACCTCTCAAGCTCAAGCGATTCTTGTACCTCAGGCTCCTGAGTAGCTGGGATGACAGGCATGTGCCACCACGCCCAGCTAATTTTTGTTTTAGTAGTGACAGGGTTTCACCATGTTGACCAGGCTGGTCTCGAACTCCTGACCTCAAGTGATCCACCATGCTTCGGTCTCCCAAAGTGCTGGGATTACAGGCGTGAGGCACTTTATGCGTATTTAAGCCTTGGAAACACAGGGACTATCTTGTGGGGCTAGTACAGAATTCAGACTGCAGCCTTTTCCCGATGGGTTGACTTACAGAAGGGGCATTTTGGAGGGTGTGTAGTCCTAACCTGGGGATCGCAGGGAGATACAGGGGCAATGACAGAGAGGCACAGAGACACGGATTTCCTGAGAAAGGGAGAGGAGAGAGGTTGAGACCCAGGGATCGTGAAGGGGACGAGCAAGTGAAGGAAGAGAGGATGAGACCTTGGGAATCCGGCAGAGAGACAGGGACGTGGAGAGAAAGAGGGACAGAGACAGAGCGAGAAGGAAAGGAAGAAACACAAGGGAGGAGGGGCAACCGAAAATGGGCACGAAGAGGCCCAGGCACAGCAACAGCTGGGGAAATGCCAGAGACTGAGACGGAGATGCGGAAAGATACAGAGAGACCCGGAGAGGGTAGAGAAGAGCTCTCGGGGAGAAAGTGATGGAGGGACAGAGAGGAGAGGTGGAGGCCAAGGAGGGAAAGATCCCAATAGAGAAAGATAGAGGGACAGAGAAGGGGACGCAGACGCAGGCGAGAGCATACCCACAGAAGTGAAGGAAGGGCGCAAGACCAAGAGAACCACAGACGCGGAAAGCCGGGGAGGTCGTGGCTCGGTGTGGGGCGCACGGGGAGCAGGGCTTGCCCCCCAACACCTCCGGGGAGGTGACCCCAGCCAGGAGCTGCGAGCCCCGCGGAGCCCGCGCCCGGCGGACGGACCGATGGACAAAGCCGGGGAGAGCCCGGGCGCGGCCGGGGCGGGGCCGGTGCCCGCGGGGACCCGGGCGCAGCGGGGAAAGGAGGGGCGGGCAAGCGGCGAGAAGGGGAAGGAAGCGGAGGTGCCGGGCGGGCGCGGGGCGCGGGCAGGAAGCGGGGAGGGGCGGCGGGGCGGGGGCCTCCGGAAAAACGCCCCGACTTCCTGCCCCGCCAGAGCCAGGAAGCGGGAGCCGGGACCCAGGGCCCGGGATTGCCGAGCCCGACCTCGGGCGCCCCGCCGGTCACCTCCGCGCGGACACCAGGTACTCGGTCCCCGGCCCCGCCCGGCTTCCTCCCCTCGGCTGCTGGGGGAAGTGGGGAGGAGGAGGGAGGGGCTGGGGCGCTGCCGCCAGCGGAGGGGCCTCCTCCGGACCCCACGGAGCCAGCGGCCGCACCTCCTCGGGCCTCAGTTTTCCCATCTGTTAAAGGGAGCAAAGAGGGGAGAACTTACACTTGACGAGTACTCCGTAGGTGGGGACGAACGGTGCGAGGCCGGGGCCAAGGCCTCCCACCTGCTCAGTGGGGGACAGACGATCACTCCCATTGTACGGGTGGGGAAACCGAGGCCCGGGGAGCCAAACCGACTCGTCCCAGGGAACGCACATCATAAGACAGTGTAGAGTTGGGATTTGAACTCGCACGTGCTTTCCGCAAAGCGCCATCCTCCAACCTCCGCATGCTTTAGGGCCACCTAAAAAAGAAAAACAACAATAACAACGACGAGGGCCGCTGTGAAGCTGAAAGTTGCAGAGTGCATTTGAAAGAGTTTTAGGAAAGCCCTTTTCTAGGTCATTAATTATACCGTGGGAGACAAGTGTAGGGAGAGAGCGGGAGGCCTACTCCCATTGTACAGATGGGAAGACTGAGGCCTGCAGAGTAGTCATTACTTTTTGCAGATTACACTGCATGTCAGAGGGAAAGGTGTGCTGGAACTCAAGACTTTTGCTTTTCCAGTTCCAAAGGAAGGGGGGTGGGGTGGGGGACGGAGGGGATTGATGTACGAGCGTTGGAAATTCAGCGGGTCCCCTAAGTGGGGAGACTAATAGGACGGGGAGCTCCAGTCCGCGGTCCGAGTGCTCAGCGCCGGGGTGACTCGGAGATCTCGGATCGAACTCAGGAGGAGTTGCACCCATCTGCCCCTCCGGGCGCGGGGCGGGGCCCGGGGAGTGACGGGGGCAGTCGCGATACGGAAACGCCGGCCCTCCAAGACAGGCCAGAGCGGCCCTATCTGGCCTGCGTGGCGCAATGCAGCGCTAGAGCGGCCGGCGGGAGGAGTAGAGTCGCCGGGGCCGGAGCCCGGCAGGAGCCGGGCTAGAGCGGCTGGCAGGAGGAGTGGAGCTGGGCGCAAAGGTGGACTCAGGGCGGCTAGAGCGACGCGGCGGCAGGGGTGGGGAGAGTACGGAGCCCGCGCGCGGAGGCTTCGGTTCCGGTGGCGGTGGTGGCTTCTCTTTCCACCTGGAGCAGGTGAGGGACGCGGTCCCCAGCGGGCGTCAGACCCTGACTCTGCACGTCCTCCCCGGCATCCCTAGCCGTGCACACTGCCACGTCCCCCGTAGGATTTAGGGCCCTCGTAAGACCGGCCACGTCCATGTAAGATTTGGGGGTCGTGTAGACCAGCCACATTCCGTATAGATTACAAAGTCTTTCAGACCCTCCAGGTTCCTGCCAGCCCCCCATGGATAACTGGTTTCTCATAGACGTGGGGTCCTCATAGATAAGGAGCATCCCCTGGAATCCAGGGCTCTACAGACCATGGGTCTCGGGACCCACCATGCACCCCTATGGAATTCTGAGCCCCTTTTAATCTCCAGAGGTTCCACAGACTGGCAGCTGTCCCTACAGAATCATGATCCTGTATGATCCTGGATCCTTTAGACCCACTGTGTGTCAAATAGAATCTGGGGAGTTACACATTCCAATGACTCCTTTTAGGTTCTTTAAGGCTCCCAGAAGTTCTTGGAGACCCCGAGTCACCTGCTCAACACCTTATAGACCCTGAGCCCTCCATAGAACTCAAGCACCCATGTAGCCCCCCAACCCATGGACCTTCTAAACCAGCCCTAACCCCCCAGCGCCCAATGCACGTAGTATTCCCTCTGCTGGACCCGCCATCCCCCAGCCCCAGGCCTATAGAGATCAGTTGCCTATAGAGATCCATCTATTCTCTGACAGCTTCACCTCTAATTCTCCAGCCTTTGTGGGACCCCCCCAACCCCTCCTCCTAAACAAGCAACACTAGTCGCCTCCATCATCTCCAGCCCCCAGGCCTCTGTATAGCAGCCCTATCCAACTTGCACTCCTGCCTAGGCCATAGTGACCACATACCCGTGACTTTTCCAGGCATCCATAAGAAGACGTGATGTGTCTCAGAGCTTTGGTTCACATTTTAGTTTGTGAAGGGTAGGGTGGGGGCTCCCCATGCTCTGAAGCAATGCCCTCTGTTTTGTTTTATTTTGTCTTACTTATTTATTGAGACGAAGTCTCACTTCTGTCACCAGGCTGGAGTGCAGTGGCGCGATCTCAGCTCACTGCAGTCTGCCTCCTGGATTCAAGCGATTCTCCTGCCTCAGCCTCCTGAGTAGCTGGGACTACAGGCTCACACCACCATGCCTAGCTAATTTTTGTATTTTTAGTAGAGACAGGGTTTCACTGTGTTGGCCAGGATGGTGTTGATCTCTTGACTTAGTGATCCGCCCGCTTCGGTCTCCTGAAGTGCTGGGATTACAGGTGAGAGCCCCCACGCCAGGCCTGTTTTATTTTAAGACAAAGTCTCACTCTGTCGCCCAGGCTGGAGGGCAGTGGCGCAATCTTGGCTCACTGCAACGTCTGCCTCCTGGGCTCAAGCAATCCTCTCACCTTAGCCTCCTAAGTAGCTGGGACTACAGGCGTGAGCCACCACACCTGGCTATCTTTTGTAGAGACAGAGTTTCACCATGTTAGCCAGACTGTTCTCGAACTCCTGAGCTCAAGTGATCCACCCGCCTTGGTCTTCCAAAGTGCTGGGATTACAGGTGTGAGCTACTGGGCCCACCAAATGCAGTTTATTTTAAATGCATAAACTCTGTAGCCCGATTGCCTAGGTCTGAGTCCTGGTTCTGCTTCATATGAGCTGTGCCTCCGTTTCCTTCTTTGTTAAATGGAGATGAGAATAATAATGATCTCTTGGAGTCACTGAGAGGATTAAATGAGTTATTACCTGTAAACCAGCGATGCCATGCCTGGCACTTACTAAGTGTCTCTTATGTGTCAGCTATCATTTCATTATCATTGTGATAAGGAATAAGGAGGCCGGGCGCAGTGGCTCAAGCCTGTAATCCCAGCACTTTGGGAGGCCGAGACGGGTGGATCACGAGGTCAGGAGATTGAGACCATCCTGGCTAACACGGTGCACCCCCGTCTCTAATAAACAACAAAATACCAAAACCTAGCAGGGCTA
>NW_016804402.1:0-7333 GCF_001698545.2 Rhinopithecus bieti
TAGAACTTAAAGTATAATAAATAAAATAAAATAAAATAAAATACAACTGGAAAGAGAGCACATGTTCCTTCTGTTAGTCTGCAGTGAGGTGTTTTTTTTTTTTTTTTTTTTTTTGAGATGGAGTCTTGCTCTGCTCTGTAACCCTGGCTGGAGTTTAGCTGGGCAATCTTGGCTCACTGCAACCTCCGCCTCCTTGGTTCAAGCAGTTCTCCTATCTCAGCCTCCCAGGTAGCTGGGACTATAGTCGCATGCTACCACACTGACTAATTTTTGTATTTTTAGTAAAGATGGGGTTTCACCATACTGGTCAGGCTGGTCTCAAACTCCTGACCTTAGGTGATCTGCCCGCCTCAACCTCCCAAACTGCTAGGATTACAGGCGTGAGCCACCCTGCCCAGCCTGCAGTTAGGTTTTATTTGCCCTTTTCTTGCTAATCTAGTCTTCAGCTCTTCAAGTCTAAGTGCCGAGTTAGTGACGGTATGTTCGTGCATTATTGAGGAAACGCCAAAACTTATTTTAAAAAACACCCAGAATGGACCACAGTGAAACAAATTAGATGAGACCTTTGCCAAATGTTAATTTTCTATTGAGAAATACTAAAAATATGAGTAAGATAATAGAAGGAAGCCAAAATAATACCAATTTGTAGTGGCTGAATTAGAAATATTTTGGGAACCTGCTGATTTCATGTTTATGAAAGGGAAACAATCAAACAGGAACTAAACACTGTGGGCCCATATGGGGGTAAAATAGCAAATGCCAGCTCTGAAAAATAATATGGAAATAAGTATGAAACAGGGAGTATTATGAGCACTACCTGTACAATGAATAATCATTATGGAAGAGCTTCCAGATAGAATCTTGGCCTCATTCCCAAAGCACATAACACATTTTTGTCACAGTTGTAATTGATGACTTTGAACTATGCTGATACAGGGAATGGGTAAAGTTACCATAGTGAAAGGGAAACAAATGCACTTAGTAAACCATGGTGGCTACTGTTGAAAGAAAGAAGGCAGCCTTTCAATTGCAAAGTGAATTTTGTCTCCAGTTGACTAATGTGGTTGACTTTTAGAAGAAACATGGTCCTAATTAAAGGTTAAAAGGCTCATTTCAATTTGAATTAACTTTAACTTAAAAAATAAAGCTGTTGGTAAATAGGTCTCTTTTAGTATTCAGACATTAGCTCCCTACACACAGGACTATATTAGCAATTCCCAGCCATAAACACAAACTAATGACTAGAACCAGCACTGACTAAACAGATGATTTCCTGGCCTTGCAATTCCAGGCCTGACAGGGCTATTTGCCTGTACAAGGTCAAAGCAACTGTTTATTCCCAAAATGAGCTGTACTCCACAATGTTACAGGAACTCTATTCTTTGCCATCTGAATAGGGGTACAATGCTTTGAGGCAAGGCCCAGGCATTTCAATACACTGGAAGTGGCTATGTTCAGTCATTAAACTCTGCCTGCAATGTGCAGCATTTACAAAGTGATCAAGTGTTTCCTTCTTCTGTTCCTTCCACTGTTCAATAAAAAAGGCCTAAGGCAAAATGCCACCACACCATTAAACACAACAAAATCAATCACAATCTAGTATGGCTCAAAGATAGCTTAGTAACAAGGCTTCATTGTGTTTGTTGTTCTTCCATCAGATTTAGCAAGACAGGTGCCAGTAACACTAAAATATGTCCACCGTACATTCGCCACAAAAAGAATGTTAACAGCTTCTGGTCCTGAGGATGGTCGTGTTTTGCCAGCTTTTTGGCTGTCCACTTTCAAAGAACTGTATGTCCTGAGTAACACTAGTTGGGTTTTCTATTCTTCATGATCAGTGCTCAGAGAATAAGATCAATTAACAGAATATGCAGGTAATGAGTAGACGATTATGGGGGAAGGGCGAGAGCGAGAATGGGACGGAAAGTCTTATTTATGAAGATGTTATTAAGGTGAATGTCAAAATGCACAGGGCTCAACTCTACACTCAGCATATATTAGCAGACAGCCTGGAGAAGCTGTTCAGAATAGTGCTAAAAAGCTTTTTTTGAAGTGTTTTGTTTACTTGTTTGTTTGTTTTGTTAAATATCAGAATAGCATTGGAATTTACAGGAAAACTCTCCTAGAAAGGAGTTTTGGAGATGCTAAATCACTACTACATCTGAATACTGTCTACTGTAAATTAGCATTTCCTAGGTTGATTTCGAATCATGACTGGAACAGGCATTTTGGTTACCAATCCAATATCCACCTTTATAATTTAATTTTAGATGAATACAATTACCATCATAAACTGAATTTCGGAGTGTACAATGTCACCCAGAGAAGGAGTCTAAGATAGAAATGATGAAAACCTAGATGCTGTAATTTCTAAAGGATCAAGATTGTACATGAATATTGGAAGAACACTTAGGTCCTAGGTATGTTCATCTACACAAAGTTATATGAGCAACGCTATTTATAAAATTGGCAAATTAGAAAAAAAGTGTGATGCCCTAAATTAGAAAAGCAGCTCAATAAATTATGCTATGTTCACACATTTTCATAACTAAGTTATGCTATTCTCATACATTTGTATAATGGTATTAATGTCTCACATGGAAAGGTGCTCAGAATATTTTTACAGGAAAAAAGGCAGGATAAAAATGTATATATAATTTTGTTGTTGTTGTTTGTACTTTCTTATTCATCAAACATTAACTTTATCACTTATTTCAGAAACTTAAAAACTAAAAGGTTCTTAGAATTAAAATTATTGCACATACACAATTAAAAAATCAAAACATCTTAGTCAACGAATATGTGTGTTTGTATAATTTGAGGTTTGGGTGCATGCGCATGTAGTTATGTACATGTAAAGTATGTAACTACATTGCACACTCTGTGTGGGGCAAACATCTGCATACCCATATCCCTCTCCCACTCTGTCTGCACACACACATACAGATGCATAAATATCCACTCACCACAGCTTTTATTTGTTCTTACTTCTATGTCACTGATCTAAGAGCTTCCTTTTTCTTCCTGCTTTTTTCCCTTCAAAAACATGCAACATGGAGGGAATTTATAATCGACAGAAAATTTTGACAGTCTACTAATGTGAATTTTCACACTTTCCAGAGTAAGTAATTGTGTCCCCACTTGGTAAGATATATACAGAAGATAGCACTTTTTTAAAATCCAGGATTTAAATGAAAACCTGTACAAAGTGGAAAATTCAGAGCAAATGTCTGTGGATGCTGCAAAATACAATGTGCAATTATTCGCTCTCTTAGTTACATTATTGATTATCCACTCTGCAAATAAAAGATGACAAATGGGAACTTTGAACAACGGTGGCATGATTGCATTTTATTTTAAGTTCTTCAAATTGGCTTTACTGTTTAGATGAATTTATTTTAAATTAACGTACATTTCTATTATGAGGAATTAACTCAGCTTTTCAAATTCACACCTTAATATTTCATATCATCCTATCAACTTTCCATTCCATTTTATTTTTTGAAATTTATTAAAATGACTTATGTGATAATATTATTGTTAAAAGCCAATGGATTTAAAATAAACCTTTGATATATAATGTATACATTGGATTTTATTATCATATAATATTACTCATAAATAATACAATTTAGACCCAACTAGGGAAGTTTTATCAATTTAAAAGTATTCAATATTTTGCTTTGAGTGATTTCAATGGCAGACAGACATTTCATCAGATAGCAGAAGATAAATTAAGGTAATTTTAGGGTCTGTTTTTTCTTGATTTTATGTTTATGGTATTTGTTCTCAGATAGAAAGGGGATTTCTATTTAAGGTATCCTGAAAGTTATTCCCTAAATAGATAAGAATGGATTTCTCAAGGAAAACATACAACCATCATAAATAAGTGCTTAGGAGATCAACAAAACTTGACTGAATGAGTCTTTCAAATACCTTAAAGGAATCCTCTTTTTTGAAACTATACAGATATAAATGTTTGTAATTGTATAGGAATATTTATATATTTGATTTTCACATAAAGTGAGTTCTATCTTATTCAAGAAAACTATTTTCTATTTTACTAAGAATAAAATATTTGTAAAACTTGCCTCTATAAAGTTTCAGATTTGTATATTCACTCAAATTTGTATGTCAAAACACAAAATATTCCCCTCCCCCAATGAAGCTGGAAAGAAATTTCTCAAGTATATAGAACAATCTCACGGGCAGACACTTTAGCAATATATAACAGTATTTAATGGTGTTATGAAAATAAAATCTCCCAAAACTTTAAGATGCACTATAACAGGTTTACATTCTTTAAAATGGTTAATTTCTAAATACTGAGATAAGCAATTTTCTTCACTGTTTATTCTAAAACTTTACCTTCAACTTGGAAGATGAACTGCAATAAAGGGAATACGATGATTAAATCCATTTAAGAGGAACAGAGAATTAGTTCCTGTCCTTTAGAGGACAGGAAGAGTGCGAGAAAAGATGAGAAAATAGTATATTGGATATATTAAGATGGATTGCTTACAGTTGGCAAATACATAACACTCATAGTATAAATACCTGGGACACATTAGGAATTCGGACCATAAGGAAGAACAACAGAAGGATCTCTGCCATTTTTGTTCACTTTGTCTGGAAATGTCACATAACCTCAGACTTGGTCATCTGCATTCGGTGTTGTTACCCTAGAAGTGTGGAGGGGATGGTGGGGGGCGGAGTGGGGAGTGGGAGGGAGAATGAGGAGAGAGAAACGGTGTGTTTGTGTGTGTTAAAATGGACACACCCAGGGTATGTGTGTATGTTTATATATGAATTTAAACCACCACCCTATTTCTTCTATTTCTTAGTAGAGATAATTACATATTCTATTAACTCTTTGGAGTTACTTTTAGAATTTCATTGGTTGCCTTGAGATATTCATTCAGGATAATTGTGTTATTTTTATATTGTGCAAAAAAATGAGACCGAAAGAGGTGAGGGGTTGGGAAGAGGATGGGAAAGGGAGTTAGTTCCCTGAGATTGTTACATCTTAGACGGCAGCACACATTTTGTTGCCTTTGAAAACCCAGGTACATGGAACTACAATGTTTACATTACCTTTTCCAGAACCATCTACCTGGAGAGAACAGTTCATACCTATATGTAATGTAAAAAGCAGCATTTACTGAAACCTATTCCATGCCTAGCATTGCACTTGTGTTTTAATTCTGTATTCATAACAATTATGTGAGACTGGTAGTATCTCTTTTCCCTGAGGAGAAGATTAGGGCTTAAAGGTATTAAGTGCACTGGCTGTTTATACCAAGATTTAAGTGTTGTAAACAGAAATGAAACCATGTTTGAGGGCTTCCAAGACATAGGTATTCTGTGTTTGCATCCAGTTGCTTCTTATTCATGTAAAATTATAAAGTGACAACTAATGTAGCACTAACATGCAATCCTGCACTGTAAAAATAAGGTGACCAATTTAATGGAAGTGTGACTATGGCACACAGGGAAATTGATTACCTCATCTCTTTCCAGTGACTGTTAGTTCCACAGTAGTTTTCTTCAACAATGTCTTAGAGGTCTAGTCAAGTGACTGGCTGTGATGGAAAGAAACTTTATTAGGAGTAGAGAATGCTTAATTTATGCAGACCTGCTGAAAAGGTTTTTGTGGGCTGAATTATTTTGTGGGGGGATCTGCCTGCTTCTCATATAATGGACTGTCTGCTACATGTTATTAGTGAAAACACAGAACTTTTATTGTGTAGAGGGTAAAATAAAGCATTTCATTTTCCTAAATTAGTGGAGGGTGCTTAATGTCTGACAGGATAAAGTAATAAAGTGAGATTGTATAAATTCTTTGAGTTTTTTCTGTTTTTTGTTTTGTTTTCGTTTTCTTTTTTTGAGATGGAGTCACACTCTGTCATCCAGACTGGAGTACCGTGGCATGATCTGGGCTCACTGCAACCTCTGCCTCCCGGGTTTAAGCGATTCTCCTGCCTCAGCCTCCCAAGTAGCTGGGATTACAGGCGAGAGCCACCATGTGCAGCTTATTTTTGTAGTTTTAGTGGAGACGGGGTTCCATCATATTGGCCAGGCTGGTCTCAAATTTCTCACCTCAAGTGATCCATGTGCCTCAGCTTCCCAAGTTCTTTGAGTTTTGATCAGAAACAATTTATGGCATTTATAGATATAGTGCCCTACTATGTATCTGTACCATGTATCTGAAAGCAATACAGAAAAAAAAATGCATAGTTCTCAAGACTTTCAGGGGTATATTGATGCACTTCAGAAAAGATGCCTAAAAAAACCTTCCACACTGTCCCCCATCTGTACTCACCAATTTGATTATACATTTGGCACAACTAAATAGAGTATTTAAAAACCAATAACACTTTGTCAATTAGACCTGGAAAACTACATCTAATAGTACATTTAATGTGCCCTCAGTATAACATATGATAGAGTCTGTACCACTTTCCTTCTGAGTAAACCTTGGTTTCTTAGCACTTACAGTTTATTTGATGACACATAGTGTGGGGATATATCTGAAAAGAAAATTTTTATGACTAGGCAAGTTCATGGAAGTATTATATAAAATCATTTGAACTCATTCTAGCAGTCATTTCTCATTGCCTTAACATCTCATCATCTGTGTGTTTACAGGCCGGATAAAAATTTCAAGTACCTGAAAACCTTCTTTCTAAAACAGTGTGCTATATTCAGTTGAAAATTGATATATCTTGTAAGGCAATCTAGTCACTCTAAACACTGACAGTATAATCATGTTTTCATAAAACACATGTAGAAATCACATTCTACATGTGTTTAAAACTCCACTCCTATTATGTTACTGCAGTGTAATAGATAAGGTAAGTGTACTTCACGGGCATCTTTCTTTTATTTACCTTTATTTCTCACCATGTACTAAAATAACTGTCTTATATAAGGCAACCAAAAAACTTTCAGGGAAGAATGGAGGCCTCTTTCATCTCTCCAGAGCAATTCCCCATTATCACGTGTCCGATGCCCAATTACTTTGTTCAACCAAACACGTATATCTTAATAGGTCTAATTTCCCTTTAAAGAATCAGTCTCGGCCGGGCGCGGTGGCTCAAGCCTGTAATCCCAGCACTTTGGGAGGCCAAGACGGGCGGATCACGAGGTCAGGAGACAGAGACCATCCTGGCTAACACGGTGAAACCCCGTCTCTACTAAAAAATACAAAAAAACTAGCCGGGCAAGGTGGTGGGCGCCTGTAGTCCCAGCTACTCGGGAGGCTGAGGCAGGAGAATGGCGTGAACCCGGGAGGCAGAGCTTGCAGTGAGCTGAGATCCGGCCACTGCACTCC
>NW_016804402.1:8510-78498 GCF_001698545.2 Rhinopithecus bieti
TATTCCATGGTGTATATGTGCCACATTTTCTTAATCCAGTCTGTCACAGATGGACATTTGGGTTGATTCCAAGTCTTTGCTATTGTGAATAGTGCCGCAATAAACATACGTGTGCATGTGTCTTTGTAGTAGAATAATTTATAATCCTTTGGGTATATACCCAGTAGTGGGATGGCTGGGTCATATGGTACATCTAGTTCTAGATCCTTGAGGAATTGCCATACTGTTTTCCATAATGGTTGAACTAGTTTACAATCCCACCAACAGTGTAAAAGTGGGAAACTTTTTTTCTTAAACATTTAAGTTGGCATAGAAAAGAAATGGAGTAAGTGAATTTCCAGTTGAATAATATTTATGGTATGTACAGTGGTCTAACCTTTAAAAGAGATCTATCATTTTCTGTGATATATATAAAGTACTAAAGTATTCACATGGTATGTAAAAGGAAAAAATAAAAAAGTAGAAGGCAGAGAATTCTAGGGTAAAAGTCTTGAGGCAGGAAAGAACTGGAGAGTAAACGAAAGTGAAAGAAAAAGAGCATAGCTGGAACAGAAATGACATGAGGGCCTCAAATTAGTTTGGTGGCACATGCAAGCCAATTAGGCCATGCCATGTCTTCAGGCTTATATTAAGGTGGCTTGTTTTTCTATACTAAGTGTTATCAGGGGTTACTGAAAGGTTTCATGCATGAGGTACACCATAATCAGATTTACATTTCAAAGAGATTATGCTTGCTTCTATTGGGAAAATGTATTAAACTGGGTCAAAAATGGAACAGATAGGAAACTACTGAAATACTCTAAATAAGAAATCATATGACATAGATAGAGAAGTGATTATGGACATAGAAAGAAGTGTATTTATTTGAGATATATTATGTAGATGATATGGAGATTTTAGATGATGCAGAGAGCAAAGTGGAAGAAAGCATAAATCATTCTTCCAAAAAGACACATGCACTCTTATGTTCATCACAGTACTATTCACCAAAGAAAGACATGGAATCAACCGAGGTGACGATCAGTGGCAGATAAAGAAAATGTAGTACATATACACAATGGGACACCATGCAACCATAAGAAAGAAGGAAATCGTGTCTTTTGCAGCAACATGGATGCAACTGGAGGCCATTATGCTAAGTGAATTAGGCAGGAACAGAAAACCAAATAGTGCACATTCTCACTTATAACTGGGAGCTAAACACTGGGTACTCACGAACATGAAGATGGCTACAATAGACATTGGGGACTAATGGTGAAGAGAGAGGGAGGGGGGTTAAGGGTTGAGAAATTAAGTAGATATTATGCTCACTATCTTGGTGATGGGATCATTCATATCTCAAATCTCAGCATCATACAATATACCCATACAACAAACCTGAACATGTACACTCTGAATCTAAAATTAAAGTTGAAATGATAAAAAAAATAGAATGATATCTAAAAATTGGTAACTATGTGTAGTGATAGATGTGTTTTGGTAATCATTTCACAATGTATATGTATACCAAATTGTCACATTGTATACCTTAAATATATGTAATTTTTGTCAATAATATAGCAATAGAGGTAGAAACAAATAAATCTGGATAAACTAGTTAAAAACAAAACAAAACAAAACTAACCGGGTGCTGTGGCTCACACCTGTAATCCTAGCACAGGTGTAAGTCACAGCACCCGGAGGCCTAGGCAGGTGCATCACTTGAGTTCAGAAGGACGAGACCAGCCTGGCCATCGTGGGGAAACGTCATCTCTATTAAAAATATAAAAAAATTAGTAGGGCATGGTTGCACACATCTGTAATCCCAGCTACTTGGGAGGCTGAAGCATGAGAATCGCTTGAACCTGGGAAGCAGAGGTTACCGTGAGCCAAGATCGCATCACTACACTCCAGCCTGGGTGACAGAGTGAGATGCAGTCTCAAAAATTAAAAAAAAAAAAAAAAAAAAGACTGACATCTAAAGTTCCACATTGAGCAGTTGGGAACCATTCCTATTTTTTGAGTTACAGAAGGAATGGCTATATGAGCAAAGGCACAGGAGTTGTAATTTGGATATGTTACATTGAGTTAGCCAATAGGAAATGCCAAGTTAGCATTTGCTGTAGTAAATTGTGTGGTATTTATAGTATTTGTACTGCAAAAAAAAAAAATGGATTCCAATATTTTCATGTTAAGAAAAATGCCACATTTAGTTTTCTTTGTCACATAGGCTTCTGTTTATTGACACTAAATGAAGTTGGTTAGCAAAAATATGGGTTTCTAGAGAAGCCAAAGTGGTCTAGAAATACATAACTTCTATGTAAAATAATTCAATAAAATATTGCTGGAGAAATCTTCCACATTACTGATACATAAGAAAAATAAACTCTCTTTACTGAGTTGGGTGATTCATCTTCTTAGAATATAATGCTTATTAAACCAGAACACTGGTTTTGATTTCTTCATGAACCAGATACTTGTCTTCAAAAATAGAAAACCTGTGTTTTAAGGACTCCAGTACAAGCTTTTTCTTTGTTGTTGGCTAGTATATACTATTTATAACAAAATAGAAAAGAAAAAATATTATTATCACATCAACAAAAATCATGTCATGACTATTGGGCCAAGAATTAAAAGTGCATTCTCAATGCTGGTAAATTAATAGGAGATATTATTTAGATCTGCACATTTTAATTGTTAAGAGCCCAGGTTCAGACTGCTCAGGTTCAAATCTTGGCTCTGCCAGTCACTACATAAGTAACTGAACAAGTTCCAAAGCTTCCTCACGCTTCAGTTTCATTGTCTGTAAAATGAGGAGAGTAAAAACTTTATAACAGGATTTTGTAGGAATTGCATGTGAGTATAAATATTCTCTAATACACATTAGCATATTAGAAATTAGTAAGTATTGACACAGTTTACATAAATAAATACTTACATATTGTGTATAAATATTTCTGAAATCTACAACACAGGTAGATGTGTCAATATATTTGAACAATATTAAACCACATTTGCCTTTTCTTAGTTTTCTACTTTTAGAGATGTATTGGACATTTGCTCTTTCTTGGAATATTATGCAACATCCTTTTCTGTTAAAATTATACTTTTTAAATATAATTCAAAAAGATATATCACAAAATAGCACCTTTTTTCAAGCATGTTATTGATAGCTATATGACCAGTCTTTTGCCACACCCTACTTTGGGAGCCTAGGGATTTCCATTTGTATATTATGTCTAGATAACTTAAACAAATCAGACAAGTCAAATAAATTTTTGTTTTTGGTTCTTGGTGGATATGCCAGGCCATCTTGTCACATACATACAAAAACATTACCATCCTCTGAAATCTTTGTCATAGCTGGTAAAAACACCAAAACTGAATGGATCTCCTCAGGGGTAATTGAAATGATTACCTTTGAATTTGTAGCTTAAAGTTGCTTTGCTTTTTTTATATAGGTACACTCTTCCCACTCCCAATACTGGCAGTTTTAAATTTTTTATTTCTTAGGCTGCCACATATACTAGTAAACACTTCCAAACCTGGCTGCCTTCCCTATATATCTCGTCCTCACTTTTGGAAGGAGCTTTCTTTACAGAGTTTCCAAACACGTATGACTTTCAAATACTTTTGTTTTCCCAGTCTTTTTTCTCAATAAGTACAGCACCATCGCTAAGGTGATACTGATCCTTTCAACTTTCAGCCACTTGTCCAAATTTATATCATGTTGACACTGACCAATGTCTCCTCTGTCTCATAATTTTTCTGGCAGTTAATGAGAAGTAAACGGCTAGAGCTATTAGTCCAAATCCTAGGGCATAAGTGTCCAGATTATAAAAACCACATTCACATATGGCAATAATTGGCAAGTTCTTTTAGGTGATCATAGCATTATTTCCAAAGACTCAATGGATAATTGAATAATTCCATAGTGCCAAATAGGAAACTCTATTGAATGAGATAAGTATATACTGTTTCTCTCTCTCTCTCTCTCTCTCTCTCTCTCTCTCTCTCTCTCTCTCTCGTGTGTGTGTGTGTGTGTGTGTGTGCAGTTACTGTTTTCCATGGATTTTCCATTGAAGTAGACTCATTTGAATAATCTGTACCAGAATTTGTACAATTCTATCAAAATTCTAAAGTTAACTTATACCAAATGCAAGCTCAGATATAAGATAATTCATTTGCACGCTGCATAAGGTATTACAGAATTAAAGTAATGGAAGACAATATCTTTATATATCTAAATACCACGATACTAGGAGCAGCAGCTTAGTTTTGTAAATCACTTTTTATCAAGAAGCTTAATGTTATTTATAGAATGCTATTTTAACTAAATTTTCTTGTTATTTTTATTCTTCATAAACAAAATGGCATTCAATCTGTTGCTATTAAGGCATTTATTAAATTTATATTTTAGGATTCAATTTTATACACAGTACCTTTACTTATAATGCTAAATATGCTCTTTTGTCTCCACTGGTTTGTAAGACTCTGCCATGCTCCTTTCAGTTTCTTTCCAACCTCTTTCTATTTGCTCACACTTGCTAATAAGTTAAACATTTCTCAGACTCACAAGCAATCAGCAAATGAGAAGGAGAATATTGTGGTGTTTCTAAAGGAATAGCAGACATTTAAAGGAAGTGCTGTACCCAAGGTATTTCAGAACTGACTTAATGGAGTGGTATCAGAACATTTCTTAGAGCAGAAATTATTTTAAATGAGCTTGAACTATATAAGCACAGCTTCCTTATTGAATGGCATCTTTTCATGTAGGAAAAGGAATAGCTTCAGGCCAGGAGGCAGCAGAGCTGTATATTATGTCTGATCGACACTGTTTAGCTGGCTAGTGTCTTATATTAAGAACTAGTCCCAGATCTCAAAGCCAATGGGTGGTGGAGATGGACTTGCCAAAAGATCTTCCTTCTTCAACTCACATGCTGCTTCCATTATGCTCACAGCATAGAACCTTAAGAACAGCTAACAAATTGTTCCTGGGTCAATTTAAGAAGGGATGTATGTGCTTTTGACTATACTCGGCACACATGTGTAAATATACTGAAGTCCAGGAACAGGGTCATACAACAAGCCGGTGGTGTGAAATTTGTTGTAGAGAGAGAGAAAAAAAAAGGCAGTCTCTCATAAAACATACATAACCCATCATTTCTTTCTCTATCACTTACTATACGTACAGGATTGCCTTTTCAACAGCCAAGATGATACTGATTCTGTCTTAGGAATCTTCTCAATTTCACATTACAGAGGAATACATAGCAACTACTGATAGAGATAGATCATTACATACTCATCACATGAATAGGGTAATTTTGGTGAATAGTAATATTTTGAATATTTCAGTAACAATTTTTTTTGGGAGTTATAAAAGACTTTCAAATATTTTGTGGTGTTTTACATCTACATTCGTTGCTGGTAATCTAATATCTAATTTTTGCTAATCAAGATCCTAAATAGGCATATAATTAAGGATAAACACAGATTTTAAAAATCTTGCCATGTAGCCTCCTGGCTTAAAAAAAAAGTCCATGGGATTGTTTCATTTAAAATCTCACATCCTAGAGTAAATAGACTTCTTCATCTATTTAGCACTCATCTCCCAGGATTAGAAGATGACACAAGATGGTTCAATGATTACATTGGAGAATGTGTTTCCCCTAAAGCAAAGATAATATCCCTGTAGTCACCTTTAGTTTCTTATCTCAAGTTCCTCTTTCATTCGCTGAATTTCTATTCCTCTGTGTCAACTATAACTTGAAAATTAAACACCTTTGGGACACTAGAGAATAGCACAAGATGAACACTATTCTGACCACAGCTGGAGGCCACCGAAATGCTGCTGCACCAGAGGAAGTGAAAGGCTTAGGTGTCCTGGGAAGATAACTGTAGGAGCTGGCACTTACATGTGGTTTCCCCCATTATTTTATTATTTTCTATTTGAATTATTTGTACTTGCACGTGTATATATCTTTCTTCTATATATTACTAGTAAGACTAGTTTTGACTAGTAATGACTAAAGAACAAGTCATTATTTTTAGAATTATGCTATTTTTCAATATCATCAGAAATTGCCTTGTGCTCAGAATTGTGAACATTTTGAACAAAGTTATGCTTAAATACATACTTATTTTGCGTGTAGGTACCTGTACCGCATTTATAAATACCACTTTGTTCTGTTACTTTATATAGCATTATATACAACATATACCATTGCTTACGAAAAACAAGCTCAAGAGTTTTAAAAGTTTCCAGATTAGTTATAGAAAGCATATTAAGATCAAGTTATTACACCATGAGCCTCTACTGGAAACCTCTTATAATTTTTAATTGTAGGGAATTCACATAATAGCTTAGAATTAAAAGAGAGAGGAGCTATTTTAACATTTTATGGCATCAGTTTAGGTCATCTGAGGCCCCCAGTTTTTGCACAAACGATAAAAGGCTCTCTACTGACAGAACAAATTGAGCCATGCATGAGAGAGGGTCCTTACTCTAGATAGGGTTTCGATGGGTATAGTCATTGTGCTCAGTTTCTATGAGCTTCAGTTTTTTCACCACTCTGTCTGGCTGCCTGGTGACTATGCAGCTCTCCTGTTTGTAATATTAACATCTGTGCATGCTTCTATTTTAGTATATTATATTGTCATTATCTTTCTTTGGGGCTTTGGCCCTATTACACTGTAAATTCAGTGAGAAGAATTATGTCCTGTATATCCTTGTGTATCAGATATCCGAATACTGCCTAATACAAAATTGGCAGTTATTATTCATTGACACAAATAAACTGCATGCATACATACATGGATACATGTGTGTGGCATGGGTGTGCACTGATAATACTCAGTATACATGTCATGGCATGGTGTGAGTCTCTGCTCCTACTTCTCTTCTCCTACTTCTCTTCTCCCTCCTCTCTCTTACTCTCAATCTTTCTCCCCAGAAGTTCTTAGGTTCTATAGGAGAAAAGAAAGGAGAAAAATAAGAAAATGGCTAGAAAATCAGAAAATTGCCTACATTTTGGAACCTGGAGAAAAAATAGGTGATACTGGGAAGGAGATTCAGAAAAATGACAAATGGTGAATACTGATAGTAGAGATCAATAATTTCATAAAAAGCATAACTAAGAGCAAAATATTCTGAATAACATATGGTAGGTGAGAGAACCAAGGAAATGTGGATTGAGCAATCATTCTTTGAGCCTATGGAACATCAACATTTGCACTCCTCTGGGAAGGATGTGTGTGTGTTCTGATTTCACACAATTGTTTAAATGCAGCCAACACAGTACTTGTGTAAAGTATTACACATTTTCAAATATAGACAGTACAAGAAAACTCATAACTAATATCAAGTCTTGTGAGTTACTCTACCATTCTTTAAAGGTGTCATTATTGTATTTTGATACGTGGTCAATAGATTAGCTTGGCATCTCCACAAGCAAAAGTTCTACAATTAGGTTTCTGATGAATGTAAGCATGTGTTTGGAAATGAAATGCATTTAACCATGGGTACCATCAACATAACCTTTCTGTATCAAGCTGGCCAGCCATCTGACCATTTACGTGTTAACTTTGATACTTTATTGGATTATTATGTGCAAATGATTGAGGGCCAGGATACTGGAAAGATTTTTAGAAGTCAAATCATGCAACAGAAAATAGTCTGAAATGAAAAGAATTTGAAAGAAGCCAGGACAACCAAGATATACAAACTATCATCATACCCCTGTGCCCCACACCCAAAATATCAGATCAAAGGGTGAAAAAATTGCTCAGAAAATGAACTTCCTTGATAGCTGTTAACAAAGCACAAAATTATACCTTGACATCTTGTCTCAGGAAAAGGACAGTAAGTTGTCTTTTCACTGCAGAAAGCATACTTTCCATTCATCAACAATATGGCTTTCTAAAATATCTCTTCAAGTTATTATGGTCTTTTATGACCAGAACTGATTGTGAAATATGATGTTACAAAAAATCAATAATAAAATATTCATATGATCCAAGGTTTTTCCAAATTGAATCTGACTGGGTCATGGAAGTATGCTGATGTCTGGAATGCATGTAATACGCTGCTATATTATTGATGCCTGTCAAATAGCGGAAATTGTTACAAATTAATTCATTCCTAACCTAATTAACCCCGTGTGCAATATTATATATATTTCAGACAAGTACTATTTTTCTCTGGCCATAAAATGAGAAAAGACAATATTTCAACTTATCAAATCTCTTTTTAAGCCACTTAGAAACCTCAAAGACTATTGCTTATGTAGAAGTGATACAAAAGAATGTATTACCTCATTTCTTTGAATTATTTTTGGTTTAATACAAAATGTTCTCTTTCTAACTTTTTTATTGTAAAAATATTCCATAAAAGTGTCTAGGCTGTTTTTTATATATTGAATGGATAGAATATATTAATATAAATATATTGCATTACTTTAAAAAAATGTGTACATTTGGGGAAGGAAATGAGGAAAGTTTAACATTTCTTTGATGTTATAATTCAAAAATGATTCTTTGTTTTTTACCTACTATGTATCATAGGTCTAACTTTTCAGGTCAACATATGACAAGATACACTTTATCATGGTATAGATAGAGATTAAAACTGGGCTTTATGGAATCAGAGAGTGTGTTGTGAAATCATTTTATAATATTTTGCTACTTCTCTTTATCCCTCTATTTACACATATCCTTCTCCAACCCAGTTTGCCAGTAATGTCATGCTTTTCCTATTGGCAGCGCAGGGCCAGATTTAAACATATCCAGATCTGAAATTTTTCTATGCTCCAAATCTATCTGGCATCTGCTCCACATCAATAGGAATAGTCCTGTTTTCTTTCTTCCTGCTAACTGATAAACCTAGTGAGTTTATCATTAAACAATAAAAGAAATGGCAAATCAAGAGAAAAATCTAATTGTTGAGACGTTTTGAACTATTTTAATCTGATTTTCTATAACCATCATTTGATATTATGTTGCAATATTTTCCTTTAATTATGGCCAAAATTTCTATTTGTCTAATTATAGAATAATTTAACATTTGGCTAAGTAGATTTTAAAAGGGAAGGCAGCCTTGAGTTGCAGTAGAATGGGCATAATATGGTAAGTTGGATCTCAGGGAGCATCAGAGTTTGGACACTTTCTAAGTGGTCTTAGAAAAGTTATTCAGCCTCTGTGAACTTATTTTCATATATTTATGCTGAGTACAAAGAGTGGTTGTGAACATTGAAATGACCATTGTCTGACATAAAGGAGCTACTTGCCAAAAGAAAGATTTTGTCATTATACAACAGTTATATTTCACAACTGATACTTCCATGCAAATCTTAACAGTGCCTATTTTCAATGGCATTGTTTTAATATAAGGTAACTCTCAAGTATGTTAGAAATCTAAGAATTTCATTTTCCATAAGAGAGCATTAGGTACCACCAAAGAGAAAACTGTAGCATATTTAAAACAGAACTTTTCCTCCTGCTTTCAAAATCTACAACAGTAAAAGAGAAGTGCTTTGTGATTAATCTCCTTTTTAGGACATAGGAAAAAGGTATATACACACACACACACACACACACACACACACACACACACACAGTGTATACTCTGAAAGAGAGAGACCTCTGTATTGTACCAGATGTTGTCAAAATGCGTTAGTGAAATATCATATCTGATAAAAACTAATGTGCAGTGATGCCCCACTGATTGGAATGTCATTGATGCTGTGGCCTGTTGTTTTTGACACCACAGAAGAGGATCAAAGCATCTTTCATGGTGATAAAGCTGGCAATATGGATGGGAAATAGTGCCAGAGAGACTGATTAAGTGTTAACATTCCCACCTGGTGCCATGAAAATAGCACATAACATTTATAATTCAGGGTGATTTTCTCCTCCTGTGCCTACTTTCGTGCCAGCTATAGTATCTGAAACAGCACTGATGAACACTTTCTTTTTTCTATTCTGTCCCAGGCAAGTTATGGGTTATGGCAACTTATTTTTTTGCGTTATTTTCTCAAGGAGTGCCTTTTACATTTATATTACGTATTTAAAAAGGCATTTCAAGTGAACCTTTTTATGATTCATCCATTCTCCCTGGCTGTGTATGTGGTTCGCCACACTCAGGCTGTCCCTTGATTGATAAGTACCTCAGGGAACAGATTTTTCTTATAATAGTTGAGAGATGATTCAGGGAATCCAGGTCCTAACTTTCCATTTTCAAGGAATAATGTCAACTAAATTTGATATTCTGAAATAAGAATAAATCCTTTTTCTGAAACCATGCATCATCTATCACAATTAGACTTACTGGCACCTATAATTTTAGCATTGTCGCTTTTTCTCCGTGAAACTAACTGCAAGGCAAATCTAGCATGAGGCCTGAAGAAAAAGAACCCTTTCAGAACTGCTAAAGCTGAGATGGTTAAGTGGACAAGATTGCTTTTTTTTTTTTTTTTTTTTTTTTTAAAAAGGAAATTTCTTTTCAAAGGTTTCAATCATCCTAAATCAAAAGGGATGGTGATATTCATTTAGCTTTAGGGAAGATTCTCCTAAAATGATTAAATGTCATTTTAAACCAAATAAATGGTAACACATTTGTATGAATTGTTACCATCCACAGGACAAAAAAAAAAGCTTTCATTAATCCCTGAAGGTGCACTGAAATGTTCATCTTCCCTGAGTTCTGAACTGTAGCACTTATACCAAATGTCTCATCACATACTGTAGTTGATTCAGAAACAAACCATGCTCCTTAATTGCCATTCTATTCAACTTAATCTCTGTAGGCATACACTGTCATTATAAGATATTATGTTTTAACAAATGGAATAAGTATTTTGCACACATACATTCACACACATTGTATACATACCAACCATATATATATATATATATATATATAATATATGACATATATGTCATATATACAGTCATGTACCACATAATAATGTTTCAGTCAATGATGGACAGCGTGCATGACAGCAGATCCATAATATTATAATGCCATATTTTTACTATACCTTTTCAATGTTTAGATAAGTTTAGATACACAATACCAGTGTGTTATTATTTCCTTAACAATATTTGGTGCCATAACATGCTGTACAGATTTGTAACCTAGGAGCAAAAGGCTACACCACAGAGCCAAAGTATGTGGTAAGCTATACTATCTAGGTTTGTGTAAGTACATTCTATGATATTTGCACAATGACAAAATCACCTAAGGATGCATTTCTTAGAATGTACTCCCGTTGTTAAGTAATGCATAACTGCATATACATTTTTTTCAAATAATTTCCATCAGGGAATAATTTGCTGAGTGTACCCAGATGATGTCAGGATGTAACAGGTATTTCTATTGCTAACTTGTAAGATTTTAGTCAGGCTTTATGGTCCATTTGAAATCACTATGTTTAGATTTTCTAGGCTGCCATCTAGGTGCCAGATAGCTGAATGCATCTTATGTTACTGATGAGGTCATCATGAAGCAGCATGCTGAGAACAGCAAGTCTGTCACCAGGCTCTGGAAATGAGGCAGTCATGTAAGTGTGTCTTCATTTGTATTCTTTCATAATTTATTTGCATGAGCTTTCACTCTTCATAATCAGTGTGCTTTGGATCTTTGATTAATACAGTATAGATTGCTTTGTATCGCAGTAGCATTGATTCCCACACTATTAAAGATCTTTGTTAGAAAAAAAAAAATCTTATTTGTCCCATGTGATCCTCATAATTTATATAAAAAAGTCACTTAACTCTAATGTCACTATGAGAAGAAACAAAACCTAAAATACTAATTAGAAACTACTTTAGAAAATAGAAAAGTAGCTTTTATATAGGCACAAACATTAATTTGACCCTGTGCTGATTATTTTATGGTGAAGAAGGTAACTAAACTTGACAAAATTTGAAATTTGACTATATGATTTGAGGTAGTGAAATTGACCTCTCAAAACATATTTGACTTCTGTGAAAAATTCCACGATAGCAGCTACCTCAAATATAATCAAATGGATAAGGACATGTTGAGATGCCTAGTAAAATGAAAAGCATTATAAAATATTAATTCTTGGTGTATATGTGTGTATACATAGTATAAAATTAATATTAAAATTAACTTACTTCTAAGTTATTCCCACTAAAAAATCAAATTTTAAATTCTTAATAGTTTATAAAAAATATACACCTGCCATGACAAGAGAATATGTCTTTTTATATTACTGATGACAGTTTTAAACAACAATATGTAGTACTTAGAAGCTGGAATGACAGATGTAACCGGGGAAGTGATAATTTTTGCTTTTATTCACTTTTTGTTACCATTGACTAATAGACCTCTTTTCAAATTGTATAAAAGTCACATGACAACTTTAAACATAAGACTGTATATTTGGCTTTATAAAATATATGATATAATGCATATGAAAATAACAGCATGGAACCCACAGGGGACACAGACTTATGAAAATTTCCTATAATTTACCAGAAGTAGTGTCAACTTGAAGTATATTGTAATAAGTTACAGATAAACACTGAAATCACTAGAGAAACTATGAACAGATAATGCAAAAAGATCAATGGAGGATTGAAAATTATGTATTTACTAATCATTGTGTTAAACTAAGAGTGTAATAAAAACAAAAGGTCAAAGGAAACACAGAAGAACAAAACATTATTCAGAGAAGCAGAAAACAAACAGCAAATGGCAAATCTAAAGCCAAATGTATTGTTTAAATTAAATGTGAGGGAATGAAACTTTTCAAACATGTAGTAGAATTTGTCAGATTGAATGAAAAAATCAAGATCCAATTATACGCTATCTATAAGAAATGCACTTTAAATTTAGAAACAAAAATAATTTGAAAGTGAAAAGATTAAAGAAGATTACTATGCATATTGTAAAATAAAAGAATTGGCACAGCTCTATTATTACACAAAATGGATTCAAGGAAAATAATAATATCTGGGTATATACCCAAAGGAATACAAATCATATTATTATAAACATATGTGCACACGTATGTTCACTGCAACACAATTCACAATAGCAAAGACCTGGAATCAACCTAAATGCCCATTAATTACAGACTGGATAAAGAAGATGTGGTACATATACAGCAGGGAATATTATGCAGCCATAAAAAGGAACAAGATTATGTCCTTTGCAGGGACCTGGAGGGAACTGGAAGCCATTATCCTCAGCAAACTAACACAGGAACAGAAAATCAAACACAGCATATTCTCACTTGTAAGTGGGAGCTGAATGATGAGAAGGTATGGACACATAGTGGGGAACAACACACACTGGGGCCTTCTGGAGCGTGGTAAGTGGGAGGAGAGGGGGAATCAGGAAAAATAACTAATGGATATTAGGCTTAATACCTGGGTGATGAAATAATCTGTTCAACAAACTCTCATGATAGAAGTTTACCTATGTAACAAACCTGCACATGTATCCCTGAACTTAAAATAAAAACAAAAAAAAAAACTATAAAGGGCATAATGAAAAGATCAATATAACAAGAAGAAATAATACTTATAAATGTATCTAAACCTAAAAAGAGCAAAAAACTGAGGCAAAATGCACACAATTTAAAGAAGAAAGGTAAGATCAGAAAGGAATAATTAAAACTGTCTTTATTCCATAAACCATGACTGTGTATGTAGAAAATCCTAAGGAATCTACCAAAAAAAAAAAAACAAAACAAAAAACAAAACAGAATTGCATAACTGCAGATGAACTCTCACATTTTAAGCTTTCTCTAAAAAACATCTTCCCCAACTTCAGAGTTTTCTTAAAATTTGTGGAATTAATAAATAAAAATAAGAGACAAACATTATTATAATCCTTAAGTGCACTAAGTCCTTCAGAAATACTGTTTACATTACATTTTGATTCTATTAGTATCAGAGGTTATAAATATATGCGACCAAAAGTCCTGAAAGAAGTGAAACCAGGAAATACATAGGGAGTGATGTGCTGACCATAGAAAATTGAGGTGCGAAGACTTTGATAAACTATATAGGTTCCATACTTCTATGTCTTTTGTTATTTAATTTTCTTTAAGGATTTTGTTTTTGTTTTCTGTGCCCCTCTTTTCTCACCCTTTCAACATAATCATGCCTACTTGTATCATCCTCAAAGTCATTCTTCAATATTCTTGGCCATTTCACATTGGACAACAAATCCCAGGATATTATTCAGACATTAAATGGAAAATATTCCAAGTTATATTGCCAGCTCCGAAGTGTTGAAAATACAAGTGCCTGTGCCAAGGAAACATACGCTGAGGTTAAAGAGTCCCTTGGAAGTATTAATGATATAGACACTTAATAAACAATTCCAGAGCTGGCATTTGCTGAAGAAAGACAATCCATATTCACTAAGCCAAAATAATAAACATGAATTTTAAGAGAGAGTTGATGGCTTGGACCATGATCTCCTAATCCATTGGGTCCTTTAGCTAACACTGAAGAGAATGTTAAACTTGATCACGTCTGAAAATCCTGAACATGTCCTGACTCAATTATGATTATAATTTGTTTCTTTCCAAGCTAAGTAAATGATACATATGGAAACACAATGCAGAATTTCAAAATCTTCCTCTATTACTCAAATCACAACACCGTCTTTTGTCCTACTTTAGGCACCAAAGTTTGCATGGTTTCACTTAGATTGTTGGTTGAAATAGTAAATGTCAAAAGCAAGAACAAAGAAATTGTAATATTCACCAAAAAGTCCATTTCTTCAAAATGTCAGCACTCTTTTGTCAAGGTTCATAGTTAGAAGAACAAAGGGATACGTGTTGATGTTAAATGCTTCATTTTATATTTCTTCTGTTTGTAATCCATAATCTGAAATGCATTTTATTTATTTTTATAACATAGGGAGGGGCATCATATATGTATACGCTTTTTGTCCTTAAAATAATTTCTTAAATAATGACTGCAACCATTTGTAAAATGCTTACTGTTTGCCAGGTATCGCTTTAGCATTTTATTTAATCTTCATTACAGACCTTTGTAGCAGTACCACTATGAACCCTATTATATAGATAAGAAAACCAAATAGCAGAAAGGTGAAGTAACTAGCTAGGAAATGGCAGAGTCAGGATAAGAACCTAGGCATTTTGGCTTCAAAGACTGTGCAACATATCACTATGCTTAAAAAAAAAAAAAAAAACACAGGCTAAGACATCTTCAGAAGACTAAGATTTGCTTTTTTACTACTGCTGATACTTCATATATTTGTCATAAAACATCAGAATTCCAATTAAATTACCTAGCTCTTATATTTAAACAGATGACAAATCACAAGGTGATGAATTATCAGGAAATTCACTTTGTTTATTGACTTCTAGGAGTTTACTTCTAATTAGTATCTATTATGAATATCTATATAGATATCTATGTAGAATATTAAATTGGATGGCATATATAATATCTATATTCTGTTAGACTTAGTTAACAGACTGTGTGCCTGTTTTTTGGAGAGGTGAATAAGTAAGGTATTTGGAGGATGTAAGACCCAGGCTATGAAAAAATCGTAAAAACGAAGTATACAATAAGAAAGGAAGGCACTAACATAATTTAAGTTAGACTTAATCTCCTCAAAGTGCTTTTTGGTTAACCTACTTGTCATTGAGAAGATATACCCCAAAATTCCTATCAATACTAACTTAAACAAAATTAATGAATTTTCCAAAGCAGTCTGACATTATTCTGTGCATTTATAAGGATAATTGTGATAAGGTCTTCAATTTCAATTTTCCTTTAAAGCTATTATATTGTATCTTTTCCTATCCCTTACAATTAGTACTCACATGGACTATTATGCTTTTTACTCACTTGCCTTTTACTTTTACATGTCTACTTTATATATAAAGAACCCTGGCTTGAACTGCTCAAAGGGCTGTACAGGTACCAGCTCATTAAAAACTCTGCTGAGAGAAGTCAGTGAACATTTCAGCAATTGTACTGCTTTCTACAGAGAACAGAGAGTTTAAAAGCGTGTGAAGCTCACCCCGTGAGTTTTTTATCAGAAATCTGACTTGGTATAAGAATCTTAATTCTGAGGTGATGCATCTAGTTTGCTTCCAAGTTTTAATTCACAAGATTTGTAACTTGTAGTAATAAAAACCACAGGATATGAGAATGGCATTATGAAACAGAATGTTTGTGTGGGGAGGGGGGTGGCATTTTATTGTAAAAAGAGAAGAAAGAAGGAATGGGCCCAAAGATCTCTTAAGGTCTTCTCGAAACTTGTATTCAATTATTTACTAAAACATGTTTTCTTGAATGTTTAGAAATTCAACATATTATCATTGACCTAGGAAACATAGGTTTGGCACTGCAACCAAAATATTTCTTTTGAAGGCTATCAAATAAATGAACTAAAATAATAATAACAACAGTAAAGTAGATTAATCTAGCTACACTTAGTGCTCTGGTGCCCCAGTATGGGATAGCCCAGTAAAAGCACGGTTAGATGTGAGCGTGTGTGCGTGTGTATGTACATGGCAGGAAGTTGAAAGTGCAAGGCAGTAATAACAGAACATCTCATGACTTTGAGAGGCTAAAACTAAGAATTGTTACTTCCCTCTCCCATACTCTCTCTACTTCTCCCATGTTAGACACCATAAAAGGTGATGTCTCTCACATTTGTTAGTCTCTTTTCCAGAGGTTTCTAAATAGGCTCAAGATACAACTTTCCTAAACAAAGCAAACAAAACAATATTCTCTCCTATTCCCCTTCTCCACATCAAAATGCTGATGTAACAATTAAGTTTTCCTCTTGAAAACATTTATGGAAAGAGTATCCTTTCTCTTTCTACTTTCTTATACCCATTCATTCTCTAACTCCTACCAATTCAATGAAACCATTTGGATACTGTCAAAAATAATCTCCCAGTTGCTAACTCCAAAGGCTCTTTTTCTTCAGTCTACTTGATCTGCTATGCAACATTTGATACTTCTACTACTTTCTTCATCTTAAAAGCTTTCCTAATCCTGACTTCTAAGACACCACTCTCTCATTTTACTGTCCAACTTCTAGAACACTTCTCAGAATCTCCCTCTGTTTGCCTCCCAGATGCTGTAGTTAGGAAGAAACGATCAATCATAATGGAAAGGTAGTCTAAGAAAAGACTGAATATCTTCCTGAATCCATTGCATTTGTCATCTAATCCATTTTATATATGCATTCAGTATGAATCTTCTTAGTTAATTCAATGTATGTACAAAAGATTACTGTGTTTCATTAAAATTGTTATTCCCAGATCCCTTTACACAAACCTTTCCACAATTTCAAAATCTCAACACCCCACTTATACTGACCATAACCAACTATAATCCAGCTGAGGATTTATAACGTTTGCTGAGTTGAATGTCATTTCTCTGCTAAAAATCTGTAGTTGCGAATTATTGGAAAACTAAAAAATAAATAAATAAAAATAAAATAACATTCCTTTGGCTGTAGTATATAAATAATATGTCCCCTTTTTAGTTGTTTCTACTTAACTAGTGCAGGCAGAATTCTTAACATAACCATCACTTCAACATAATCAGCTGCTTCCTATGCCAGGGTTCCTGATGTTCTTGCACGCCTGCCTCTCCCACCCACCCACATACTATTATAGCCAGCTTCCCTTTTTAATTTTTTGTTATGTTTTTATCTCTGATGGTCCCAGTTGACACTGCTACCCCTTCTTAAACTATTTTGCTCTTAACTTTGTATTATTTTACATGTGTTAATGTAATGTCATATAATCAAACTGTTGGTTATCATGCAGCTTAGCTTTATTTATACACAGTTTTGTTATGTACTGCTTTTCATGTGTAGAATTTTTTTTTTTCACTTTTCTACAGTTAGTTCTTTGAAAAGGGAGAGTTAATACCATTTTATCCTTCTTTTAAATATTTCACACAACTTATCACAAGGCCAAGTATATAATGCACACTCAACAATTACTTAGTGGTTGCTTATTGGCAAAGAACATTAAAAAATCACCAAGATCTCATTAGATGATTCAGGCAATCACTATGAGTTTAATGATTACACTCTAAAGAGTCAATTTTCAACAGCAATAATTTCTAGATGCTATCGTAAATCACAACTATCAGCTACATTTTACTCCACTTATATGCTTAAATTTACCATATTAAACCAAACTTTGGAAATACATGGAAAAAAGGTAAACAATCCAAAAGAGACGATCTAGGCCTGGAGCAGTGACTCATGTCTGTAATCCAAGCACTTTGGGAGGCCCAGGTGGGCAGATTGTTCGAGCCCAGAAGTTCAAGACCAATCTGGGCAACCTGAACAGACCCTGTCTCTATAAAAAAAAAAAAAAAAAAAAAAAAAAATAGCCAGGTATAGGGGGGCATGCCTGCAGCCCCACCTACTTGGGGGGGGGGGGGGGAGCCTAGGACATTGAGGCTTCAGTGAGCTGTGATTGCACCACTGCACTTCAGCCTGAGTGGCAGAGACCTTGTCTCAAATTAAAAAATGAAAGAGAGATGATCCTAATCCAACAAACGTTAGCACTGTTACTGTTTTGGTGACCATATATGTACCAGTTAGACAATATTTGTATGTGGTTAGCCTCCTAACTTTCTTCACGCTCTTAACCAGTCTAATAATGCTACCAGCTGAATAATTAAGCCTTTAAATTTTGTATTTCTTCAGACTTTGTCTTTTTTTGTTAACTTATTTCATGGATTTTGATTTATTTGGTGCTTATTAGGTTTAGCAACTCAATCCTTTGAGCCAAGACTCTGTGCATTTGAAAATCTTAAGGCTTTCCCAAAACTGGTTATGGATGCTGGCTACAAAGAAGTTTATGTTTCCTTCTTAAAAACATTCAAGACACTTTAAGGCTTTCTTGGTTTCCATGGTTATATTAGATTTTTTTTTTTTATTTTTTTTTTTTTTTTTTTTTTTAGAGAACAAGCTTTGAAAACCGGTACAATGGTCAATGCCCATGAGGGAACAGGAATTATCAAACTTCCTGAAACTCAGCAAAAGGTAATAACTTATATTAAGTTACACATATATTAATCTATGTTTTAATGTCAAATTACTGTTCCTTTTAAATTTGATAATTTTAAGTCTGATTTTTGAAATGTGAGAATAACAGAGAACTATGTTAATGTGTTTTCAATTCTGAGACATTTTTCTTTATCCCTAACCAAAGAAACCGTGAAAGGTGCTTCATCTACAAAGGATTATATCCAATTCAAAGGACCAACTTCATAGTTGGCAAGTATCCACTTCACAAGTATTGGAAGACAGAATTCTACTCTCTGCTTTCAAGCTAGCCAAGCCACAGCATGGTTCTGACCAAACAGATCCAAATCCACAGGGCTTTTCGGAGTATTATTCACAATTTGCTATGAATGGATGGCTAGACTGAGCTTAGGTAAGCCAGCCTGGAGAAGCCAGAGAGTCTGGTAATGTATCAGAGCTGAGATTTATATCATTAATTTTACTGCCATTGTACAGCCCATTCCTTTGTTTCTAGAAGGTCGGGCCACATTCAACTATAGCTTGTTATTCAAAATTTTATTTAAATACTTTTAGAGAAAGTTTGTTAAGATGGTTAACATAGAAAATTAAATTTTCTGAAAGCCACTGCTAACATGAATTCTACTGTAGGCACAGAATATTCATAGCGTCATCTAACACTGTCTACTTTGGTCTTTCATGATGATTTCAATAGAGTTAGTTATCTTGTCTTGAGGTGACTTAAATTTCCTGGTCTAAGATGAAATAAAAATGGGCATAGTAATTAAGAACATGGGCTTCAAGCCAGACACTTCAGTTAGAATTCTGGTGTTACTATTTACAAGCCTTATACCTTTTCAAAAATTACCTAATCTCTCTGTGCCTCAGGTTTATCTTTTGTGTAATGGACTGAAATATTAACTCTGCAATACTACAGTGGTAGAAACTAAACACTATTAAATTTAAGGTACTGAGAACAGTGCTTGGAATGTAGTAAGCAATCAGAAAGCACTGGCAATGATAATGACAGTAATGATGATAATGATGATGATGATGATGATGACAATGATGATGAGAAGTTTATAACTACATCTGGGAAGACTTACCTATTGACTCCATTTATGATCATTGCACATAATATGTCCTTTTCTACTTACTTCTCCTAGAAAATAGAACTTACCATAAAAATTACTTCTGTATGACATTTAAGCTGGTGTTGTGTCGTTGGCATGTTAGAAAAATAAGGAAAATAAGGAAGTTGATTAACACAAAGTTTTATTCTCTGTATTATAAGATAGGGCCAAGTAGTCTGGTTGAATGCACATAGTCGGGAGACTGGAGTCAAACACAGGAAAGCAATAATGTGGAGGTGGAAGCAGCCAAGGGGTTAATAGGGTCATTGTCAAAATTGGTGGCACACACTAGTTCAGAAGACATATTATAGGTTTTTTTCCCCTAATAATCAAGAAACCCAAATATAGAATGACTGAATTTTAGAGGTAAAGGAGATATTAAAGAATAACTTTCGGAGGTATGACATATTCATATTACAGGATAAGAATATAGTAACACTAAGCAACTTTGAGATTTTCTAAATATCAATACAATGTAACTTCTTCTACCTTACAGGTGGATGCAAAAAAGGTGCCTGTATTTGTAAACTTTAAACATGCAAGTCTTCACAGAATAAAACTAGAGTGAAAGCTTGTCAATTCTGTATTTTGCTAACAGATGGCATGATTTGCCATTCAAAATAATATTTTTCTTGGCTGTTACATTTTTCATTAAATGATAATATTTGCATTTGCTATGATAAACAATTCTTCATGTTGAAAAGTATAAAACTATAAGACTGAAATATGTATTCAGAATAGGAAGATGATTGTAATAGAAAGAGATTAAACAAACAAGAAAAACTTATGAGAATATGGAAAGTATTGCAAGTATCTATGGGAGAATCCTTTAACAATAGGAACAATTCCGAATGCAAGAGACATTAATGGATCATATAAAAATTGCTATACCATCACAGTCTTAAACAATCAGAAATAACACGGAAAAATAATCCATGAAATGAAAATCTTTTAATTACATGGCTAAAAAAGGCCAACATCAAAATAAAATGCTTATTAACCTAATGACAGCTCTGGAAATACTTTCATTTATAAATTCCTTAAATATTTATTGAATGGCAATTGTGGTTCACGATCTTTTCAAGGTGCTTAGGATTCATCAGTAAGTAGAAGAAAGAACCTTGCCCTTTTGGAATTTATATGACGGTATGCAGTGAGCAGAGAACAGAAAAAGGGAGAGAGGAAAGGAAACAGACAAGCTCTCACGAACATAATAAATATGCATATTATATTGTTTATATGATACAATAATAATATGAAAAATCAAAAATACACTGGGAAGCTAAAGAAGGGAGTATGTGAATGGAATATTTTGAATAAAAGTCAGCTCATCACTGATCTGACCAAACATTTAAGGGAGCTGAGGATATTAGTCATGCAGATACCTGGAAAAGACTGTTCCTGCCCTAGTGAACAGCCAGGGCAAATCCCAAAGATAAGGATATATTAGAGGAACATCAGGGGGTCTAGTGTGCCTGGAGTGGTAGGACGGATGGGATGAGTAACGAGTCTCAAAAGTCAAATTGTATATGGTAGTCAAAGTCCTGTAAGGATTTTGGCTTTAATTCTGAATAAATGGGAAAACCATTGGAGGGTACTGGAGAGAAACAACAATTGATTAATTTTAACAAATAATATCACCATGCCTGCACTGGGAATAAATGGTAGAGGGTAAGAATGGCTAAAATTGAGGCTGAAATATGGTTCATACTAGACTAGAAAAAAAGTGGGGAGTTTGTTGCTGAAATGCTGTCTGGTGAAAGTGCTGGTGATAAAAGTTGGAGCGAAAGCTGGTGATAAAAGTTGGTTCCAAAGATTCAAGGACCTTTATTTCCACACCAAGGGAGTAGCAAAGCGGGGGCTGGGGATACAACAGAGACTAAGAGTTCTCTTAGTTACAGTTTTCAACAGTTTGCCAGTGTAGAAGAAAATGGTCTAAAGATGTTCAATAGTTTGAAAATCAGCAAGGAAAAGAAAAGTCAGTCTGGTTCAAAACCCACACAGAATGAGCTCATACTATTATTTGGCAGAAGTACATGAAGGGATAGCCAGTTTAAACTCCCCTTAGTCACTTTGGACATAAAAACACAGAGGTGCACAAAGAGTCATCTGAACTATTTGTATGTATAGAGGAAGTTATCTGTACTAAAGTCACTTGCTTTCTTTCTAGTGTGAGAATTCCATTTCTTCATGCCATAAAAAATAGTTGCTTTATTTTTAAAAATTCTAAATATGTTGTGGAGACTAATAAAAGCAGCATGACATTTCTTTCAAATGCTCCTGGATAACTGATACAGAAAAAAATATCAATTTTTTAATGTGGACTAAATTGTCTCTTTCATATTTTGTAAAAGAAATTGATCTTTTGGACCCATGTATATGAATAATAAAACTATATGTGACAACTTACTCTTAATAATATAACCCTTCTTTTCTCTTCTTCCCTCATTTTATATCCTCTTTCCTCCTTTCTTTTGTCCTCTCTCTCTTTCTTTGCCTTTTATAGATATCAGGTTTTGCATCTTAAGATCTCCCTTTTGAATTAAAGAGAAAATATGTAAAGAATATTTATATTTATAACTGGTGCTGGGATAGAAGCTTTTGAAGAAGATAGTGAACGATAGAAAATAATAATTATGGAAAATGCAAATAGAAAAAAGTAATAAGGAATATGTAGAGTAAATACCATCAATGAAAATTATTTTAAAAACCAAGAAATATAGCTTAAACTAAAGTTGGATGCAGTGGCCCAAGTCTGTAATCCCAGCACATTGGGAGGCCAAGGTGGGTGGACCGCTTGAACCTAGGTGTTCAAGACCAACATGGGCAACATGGTGAAACCCTTTCTCTACAAAAAAATAGAAAAAATTAGCCGGGAGTGGTGGCAGACACCAGTAATTCCAGGTACCTGGGAAGCTGAGGTAGGAGGATCACTTGAGCCTAGGGTGTCAAAGTTGCTGTGAGCCCTGATAATGCCACTGTACTCCAGCCTGGGCAACAGAGTGAGACTCTGTCTCAAAAAAAAAAAAAAAAACCGTTAATATGTTACTATACATAATCCTATAATATAATAAATGAATATTGCTACTGGACCATATAATACTGATGTTTTATAATTCTAATGTTATTCAGAACATGAGATATAAAATAACAATTATAAAGAGCTAAACTTCAGAAGAGTATTAGCAAGCAAGGATTCTATGGATTCTAAATTCAGAAAATATAGACATTTTGAAGATTTTTTAAAAATATCTTAAAATGTGGAGAGAAGAGTTTTAGAAAAAATAAGCAGTCATGACATACAAATGAAATTAATACCATATGGTATTCTTCATTCACATACAATATCTTTCACCACTTAGCCCCTGACTGTAATTCTGTAATCATTTCCACCTCCTCACTTCCTTACTCTCAGCTTCTACTGACTTAGGATTGAGTCAAACTCCTCAAATGGATAGAAAATAAAAGAATTTTCTACCTCCCACAGAGCAAGTTGAATGTTAGAACACCTTTTGGTCTTTTATATCAACTAGAATAAAAGTATAAAGACAGACTGTTATAAAACACATAAAAAAGGTTATCAATGAAAGGAAAGGAAGTGTAAGTGTAAGTAGGGAAAACCATGTCACCATATAAATAGATCTTAGTTACTACTAAAAACGTAAAATTATGATACAATATGAACATAATTGCTTTTAGAATATGAAGTTCGTAGGTTGCTATTTCAATGACTGACGACAACATTGTTTGAATTTCATAGGTTTAAATATAAAATTATTAAGATGACACTATGCCACCTCCTAACATAAAAATCTGTTACATATTAAAATAATTATTTTATGTATTTATTTATGAAATAAATTGTCCGCATAGGAGAAGACAAGATCCTTTCCGTGGTCCGAAGAATTTATAACTTTTCTAAGGCAATGAGGTAGCCACATTTTATTTTATTTTCCCTTCTTTACTTGAGTACACCCAAAATGCAAAAGGTTAGTATTCAAAAAATAGCCATAATCACATTTGTTTCAGTTTCCTATGTCCCTGCAATTTTTTTCCTAAGCATCATCCACTGACTTTTACAGAATTTATCAACACCCTTATCATAATATTCCAGACTACCATTTAATGGTATGTTGTATTCTGTTGAGCTTCCTAGAGAATAAAAAATTAGAATACTTTTCCATTCATGAAATGTTGTGAAAGAGATCATGATTTCAACTCCAAATAAGTATCCTCTGATATTGTATGCTTAACTCTCAATTTACACTACTTTCCAGTCACCTAATATTTTATATTTAAGATTTAGATAACTAAAATTATTCTGTGAATATCGTTGCTGAAATCATAATAAACATCCACGAAAATGAGGAGTGAAAATACTTAAATATGTAAATTGAAGGGTCATGTGATTCAGTTCAATTAATATGAAATCCAATTTTATTACTGAAAGAGACATTTATTAACCCCCTGTGTCTAGTAATGTACTAATCTCTGTTTAGTCTCAGAGTGAGCTCACAAAATGCCCTCTCTTTTAGGAGTAGAAGTATAGTGGCAGCTTTAAAGTGAAACATTGAGAAGGCTGTACATTCATCCTACAATGTTGCTACACTCGAAATATTTTTGAAAATTCTTTTCGGCATTGCCATGACAGACATTTTATGAGCCACATGAGAAAACTTCCCTCGGTGCTTAAAATCCATGACTTATTTATTTTTAACCCTAAATGGTATTTCTTATTTGGTCATTTCTTTTAGCCACCAGGTTTGACTCTAGATCATTGTTAAGCGCTATGAAAAGCAAAATTCACCTCAAGCAAAAATCAGAATTTGTTGCTATTGCATTTAATTTAGAGGGGTCAGGGAGACAAAAGTGCTGAAGACATTTGTGGAACTTTCATGGAAATATCAGCTACCTTGCTTTATAACCGTATCTCACAAATGAGGTAACTCAGAAATGAAGGCGAGGAAAGATACTCAGAGATCTCTAGAGAACAGGTATGGCTGTATGGTAAGGAGACACAGGTTGTGCATTTTATCTGAGAGGTTTCCCTTTTAAAAAATTGGTCTCACCACACAGGATATCCTTTATCAAAATAAATGGCAGGCACTATAGTGACTCAGTATATCTTAGAGTACAGAGCTGTATGACATTGTGGTTAAGAACTTAAACTCTGAAGTCAGACAGTGAAGGCTGAAATCTGGCTCCAAAGCTTATTACCTGCATAACATTGGGTAGGTTTCAGACAATAAAGATAATTGTTTAAAGTAATAAATGAGATAATCTAAATAAAAATGTTTAGCATGGCGTCTGTAACATAGCATGTACTAAGTAATTCAGTCTTCCCATTTTCTCTCTGTTTATTAGTTTGTGTGTTTGTGTGGTCATTTGTGTGTGTTGTGAATGTCTGTGTGTTGTATGTCTGTGTGTGTAACACTGTCAATATATCAACCTTTACATATATAAGTTTGAAACGTATGCTTTACATATTAATATATAACTTTACATATAAATTTGATACTTTGACAATTATAAATAGGCTGTAAGAGTATTTTATAGTGACACTAACTATAAATCTTTTATTACAGAAAACAAATATAATTGGAGTAATACTATCTTCCTGATTAAAAAAATAATAACCCATTGTATAAAGAAAATGTATTATGGGATTTGAGACTTTCATAGTTCCTTGTCAATTAGATTTACTGAGTGGCTAAATAATAAAGAAAGTTAAGTAATCACAATTATCAAAGACACAAATCTACTGTAAATCAAGTCCTGGTAAGTACTGGCATTAATATTTTTAAATTCTTTTTTGTTGTTGCTTATTTGGCTTAGTGGCAAAAGCATGATAAATAAAATAAAATAATATTCTTATGCCCAAATGAAAAATTAATATAATCGATACTTAAATATGTAGTCACATTGCAATACTATCTTAGATTGTTGATAGGCAGTGCTATGAGAGTAGTCATTACTTACGGCTATCAACATTTTTCCTTAAGACTGGATAGCATACAAATCAGTTATATTTTCCTATTTCATATACAATGTTAGTCAAACTCCTGCCCAATATATTTTCTTTAAAACTATGCCTACACCATTTTAGTAATTATCTGTAACAAGAGACTGGATTCTGAAGTTGGATATATTGAGATTCACATCCTGCCCCCATCACTTCCTATCATCTTGGGTAAAATACTTATTTCCTTACTTTTAAATTACAGAAAGACAATCACATAAGCTGATAATAATGCTGTAGTTATTATTTTATGATAATAATGCTGTAGTTATTATATTAAATGAAGTATTCCATATAAAGACTTAATAGGGCTGGCACTCACTGCACACTTAATTTTGTTTTTTAATTTTTTATATTTTATGATGCTGCCATTATTTTTTCCTGGGTTCCTTTATTTTAGTTTTATAGGCTATGGATGTTACATTTTTCTGTTGATAGTTTCATTATGCTCTTTTATTAAAATTTCGTTCATCTTAAAAATTTCCCCTATTCTTATTCCCGCATACAATTAGTCACCAACAACTGCCAATTTATATTATGTAATGATGCTCTGTCTTTTCTTTTCATCTCTGTTACAATGATTTAGTCCACCTTGGTTAAGTATAACAGTTTTCTTTCTAGTCTGTCTAGTATTTGTTTCCTTGCCACTTCCTCCTGATTATTCTTGTTCAAAGTGCCATTCACCATCTTATTACAAATGAATGCCAAAAATTGTAATGGTTTACTACTGCCTTTATACAAAAAGACAAACTTAAACTTTCTAAAATCTGATATTTACATACTTCTTCAAACATTTAATCTTTTTTTGCCCTCTGACATAAAATAATGTCTTCATTAATCATTTTGTACAACACATCTTTATATAATGGTGTTTACCTGCATAAAAAGACTTTATGAAAATATTCCATACCAGCTATAGAGAGTTTACCTATACTATCATCTTCATGATGATAATAGAGACCCCTGTCTCTAAACATATAATTATCAATAAATTCTTCTTATTTTGAGTTCTTTTCTTTACCATCTTTAACTTGACAGTTATTCATATATTACTTTAACCAGTTTTATAATATTTAATTTACATATGCCATATATTTACTCCATGTTAAAATAATTTTCAGCACACTTAACTATTTTATAGGATTTTATGTCTTTCTTGGCATCTCCAATGTATAATTTTTAAAAACACAACAAATATATTTAATAGAATTAATACATAACAAAACTTAATCCTTGATTCCTGGCCAGGAAAAAGTAACAGAGACTGAATTTACTATCTCATATGAAACAACCAAAACAAAAAATAACAAACAAAATGAAATTTAAAAATCCATCTAAAACAACAGTTTTCAAGTCACTGGATATCAGGCAACAAAGAACAGAGATCCTTAACAAAGGGAAATGATGACCCTATAGTGCCATATTTTACTGCTTTAAGAATTTCTAGGCTGAAACAGTAGCACAGAAAACCAAAGTAGAGCTCAGAAAATTCTTGGATTTTTAGGAGATGGAGATGAAAGTCTAGGGAGACCCCAGGATGAGACTAGAGCGTTTTTTTTTTTTTTTTTTTTTTTTTTTTTTTTTTGTTTGCAGAGAAACACCCAGAGAAAGGCTGTTTGCAAAAGTTCCTCCTTCAGTTTTTAGCAGACTACCAATCAACCCATGTGTGACCAAACCTCCTGAGGCCAGGGAAAGAACTATCCAAATGTATTAGAGGTATGGGATTTGGTGCTCTCACATGACAGAGAAAAATGCTTGCTCCCACCAGCCAAATTGGAAAACCTCAAGATTCATGCAGCATTAGGTAGAGTACAGACATATCTCGATGTTTTTGTTTGTTTTGTTTTTTGAGAGGAAGTTTCGCTCTGTTGCCCAGGCTGGAGTGCAGCAGCATGATCTCATCTCACTGCAACCTCCACCTCCCAGGTTCAAGAGATTCTTTTGCTTCAGCCTCCTGAGTAGCTGGGATTACAGGCATGCACCACTATGCCCAGCTGATTTCTGTATTTTTAGTAGAGACAGGGTTTTGCCATGTCGGCCAGGCTGGTATGAAACTCCTGAAGTGATCTGCCCACCTTGGCCTCCCAAAGTGTTGGGATTACAGGCATGAGCCACCGCGCCCGGCCAACATACCTCGTTTTATTGTGCTTAGCTTATTGTATAGATATTGAGTTTTTTGCAAACCAAAGGTTTGTGGCAACCCTGCATCAAATAAGCCTATCTGCACCATTTTGTTCCAACAGCATATGCTCACTTCTTGTTTCTGTGTCACATTTTGGTAATTCTCACAATATTATAAATGATTTCATTACTATTGTACCTTTTATGGTGATCTGTGATCCATGATCTTTGATGTTCCTTATTGTAATTGTTTTGGGATAGCATGAACCATGCCTATAAAATGTGGCAATCTTAATTGATAAGTATTGTGTGTGTTCTGACCGCTCCATTCACTAGCAGTATTCCCATCTCTCTGCCTCTCCTCTGGACTCCCTGTCCCCTGAGATACAATATTGAAATTAACCCAATTCATAACCCTGCAATGGCCTCTAAGTGTTCAAGTGAAAGTATTGCATGCCTCTCACTTTAAATCAAAAGCTAGAATGATTAAGCTCAATGAGGAAGAGTGTCAAAAGCCCACAGAAGCTAAAAGAAAGGTCTCTTATGACAAACAGCCAAGTTGTGAATGAAAAGGAGTTCTTGAAGGAAATTAAAAGTACTAATCTATTGAACAAACTAATGACAGAAAAATAAAACAACCTTATTGCTGATATGAAAGAAGTTGTGGTGGTCTGCAGAGAAGATCAAACCATTCACAACACTCTTTTTAGCCAAAGCCCAATCCTGAGCAGTGTCCTAACATTCTTCAATTCTATGAAAGTTGGAGAAGTGAGAAAACTGCAGAAGAAATGTTGGAAGCTAGCAGAGGTTGGTTCATGACACTTAAAAAAAGAAGCTATCTGCATAATATAAAACTGCAAGGTGAAGCAGCAGGTACTGAGAGAAGAACTGAAGTAATTTATCCAGGAGATCTAGCTAAGATAATTGATAAAGATGGCTGCATGTAACAAGAAATTTTCAACATAGACAAAATAGTCTTATATTGGAAGAAGATATCATCGGAGACTTTCATAGCTAGAGAGAAGAAGTCAATGCCTAGCTTTGAAGTTTCAAAGGGCAGGCTGACTCCCTTATTAGAAGCTAATGCAGCAGCTGGTGACTTTAAGCTGAAACCAACACACATTTGCCATTCTGAAAATCCAAGGGCCCTTAATAATTTGGCTAAATTTACTCTGCCTTTGCTCTACAAATGGAACAACAAAGCCTGGATGACAGCACATCTGTTTACAGCATGGGTTACTTGATATTTCAAGCCCACTATTGAGACCTATTGCTCAAAAAAAGTTTCTTTCAGAATATTACTTCTCATTGAAAATGCACCTAGTCACCCAAGAACTCTAAAGAGGATGTACATACAAAGATTTTCCAGGCCTGTTAACACAGCATCCATTCTGAAGCCCATGAATCAAGGAGTAATTTTGACTTTCAAGTCTTATTGTCTAAGAAATATATGTTGTAAGGCTATAGCTGCTATAAATAGTGATTCCTCTGATGAATCTGGGGAAAGAAAAGTGAAAGCCTTCTGGAAAAAAAATCACCATTCTAGATTCCATTAAAAACATTTGTGATTCAGGAGAGGAGGTCAAAATACCATCAGTAACAAGAGTTTGGAAGAAGTTGATTCCAATCCTTATGGATGATATAGAGGGATTTAAGACTTCAGAGGAAGAACTAACTGCATATGTTGTGGAAATGGCAAGAGAACTAGCATTTGAAGAGGAGCATGAATGTGTATCTGAAGTGCTACAATCTTATGATAAAACTTCAGTGGACGAGGAATTGCCTCTTATGGATGAGCAAAGAACATTCTTCCTTGAGATGGAATGTACTCCTGGTGAACATGCTGTGAACGTTGTTGAAATGACGACAAAGGAGCCGGGCGTGGTGGGTCATGCCTGTAATCCCAGCATTTTGGGAGGCTGAGGCAGGCAGATCACCTGAGGTTGGGACTTCAAGACCAGCCTGGCCAACATGGTGAAACTCGTCTGTACTAACAATACAAAAATTAGTGGGTGTGGTGGTGCATGCCTACAATACCAGCTACTTGAGAGGCTGAGGCGTGAGAATCTCTTGAATCTGGTGGCAGAGGTTGCAGTGAGCTGAGATTGCACCACAGCACTCCAGCCTGGGTAACAGAGAGAGAGACAGAGTCTGTCTCAAAATAGAGGAAAAAAGGAAATGACAACAAAGGATTTAGAATATTACATAAACTTAGTTGATAAACCAGAAGCAGGGTTTGAGAGAATTGACCACAATTTTGAAAGAAGTTCTACGGTGGAGAAAATGCTGTTAAATGGCATTGCATGCTACAGAGAAATCTTTCATGAAAGATGTGGTGAACCTTATTGTCTTTTAAGAAATTACCACAGTCACTCCACCCTTCAGTAACCACCATCCTGATCAGTCAGCAGCCATCAACATTGAGGCAAGATCCTCTGTGAACAAAAAGATTATAACTCACTAAGGCTGAGATGATCATCAGCAATTTTTAGTAATAAAGTATTTTTAACTAAGTTAAGTACACTGTTTGTTAGACATACCACTATTGCACACTTAATATACTATAGTATAGTGTAAACACAACTTTCATATGCACTGGGAGACCAAAACATTTGTGTGACTCATGTTATTGCTATATTAGCTTTATTGCTATAGTCTGGAATAAATCCACAATATTTCCAAGGTATGTGTGTACATACAAGTGTGAGTAAAGAATGATCAGCCCTTGATTAACACTTCTCTGACTCCATGTAACAAATGTAAAAAGCAGAACTCACAAGGATCAAACTGTTTCTCAATAATTTAACTGTGTCCCATAGAGAAGTTCAAGAACATTAATAAGAATACAAAAATATGAAGCATGCAAAAGATAAAATTCACAATGTTTGGCAACCAAAAAAACACATGGCATGCAAGAAAATACAACTCATAACAGAGAAATCAATCAGTCAAATCAACTCAGAACTGCCATAGATGTTAGAATTAGTAGGCATGGACATTAGAACAGTGAATATAACTGTGCTGTATATGTCCAAATAGTGAAATACAAGTAAGGAATATATTTTAGGAGGCCCAAAGAAAACTAGAGATAACTAAAATGTCTGATATGAAAAATACATTGGATTGGATGGTGGCAGATTAAATATTACATTGGAAAATTTTCATGAGCTTGAGAAAGCATAGCAATCAACTATGTGCATTATTATAATAAACTTCAGTAGTCATCTTCTGTGTGTGTGTACAAGAGGAAAAGAACAAAGTTAAAGGAATAAATGAAACTACCAAAAATGAAGAACACAGAGAAAAAGGATTTTAAAATGTGAAGAGCACTGGACTACCTCAGTTTGTGCAATGCATTTTTAATTGTAATTCTCAATGGTGTCGGGGAAGAATATTTGAACAAACGATTTTCTCCATAACTGCAAATGTAATTTAATAGAGAAAGGCTGTTTTTTTTCAACAGATGACATTGAAATAATTAGATAGTCATTTGCAAAAGATGAACTAAGCCTCGTACTTTGGAACACATAATAAAATTAATAAAAATAAATTATAGACATTGTTAAAACCTAAAACTATAAAACCTATAGAAGAAAACATAAGAGAAAATCATTGTCACCTTGGGTTAAGAGAAAAGTTGGCAACCTACCTATGGCCAACAGGACAAATCTTACCCTCTACCTGTATTTCTATAATGTATGAACTAAGAATCATTTTTTAGATCTTTAAATGATTAGCAGAATGGAAAAAGTATATTACTTCATTACATGAAAATTATGTAAAATTCATATTTTAATAACTAATTATTAGAACATAGCCATCCTGATTCACTTAAATATACTTTTATGATTGCTTTCACACTACACCTACAGAGATGATTAGCTGAAGCAGAGTGTATTAGTCTGTTTTCACACTGCTATAAAGAACTACCTAAGACTGAGTAATTTTATAAAGAAAAGACTTACATTTCCACAAGGCTGGGGAGGCCTCAGGAAACTTACAATCATGGCAGCAGACGAGGGAAAACAAGGCATGTCTTACATGGCAGCAGAAAAGAGAGAAAGACAGCAAGGAGGGAACTGCCATATGCTTTTAAACCACCACATCTTATGAGAACTCACTCATTATCATGAGGAAGGCATGGGGAAATCATCCCCATGATCCAATCACCTCCCACCAAGTTCCTCCCCTGACACATGGGAATTATAATTTGAGATGAGATTTGAGTGGGGACACAGATACAAACTGTATCATAGCAGGTGTGTGGAGCACAAAGTCTAAACTATTTATTATCTGTCCCATTAAAAGAAAGTTCCCCAACTCTTTGAATAGGCAAAGATATAATAGCAAAAGCACAATAATTTTTGTTAAATTGATAAGTTGGACTTCATCAACATTCAAAATTCTGCTCTTCAAAAGATGCTATTAAGAGAATGAAAAACAAAACACAGACTGGGAAAAAAGTATTTATAAATCAAATATCTGATAAAGTACTTGTGTTTAGAAAACATAAAGAACTTTCAAAATTCCATAGTTTAAAAAAAATCTCCCCCCTCAAAAAGGACAAAACCTTTAAATAGACTCTTCACCAAAGAAAATATACATATGGGATATAAGCACATGAACTGACACTCAACATCATTAGCTTTATGGAAATGCAAATTAAAGCCACAATGAGATACCATTACATACCGATCAAAATGGCAAAAAATTAAAAAGACTGACAATACTAAGGGGTGGTAAAGATATAAAGAAACTGGAGTTCTCACACACAGCTGGCAGAGACATAAAATGTTTCAAATGCTATGGAAAACATGTCAACACTTTGTTAGAAGTGTAAAAGTCACATGATTTAGCCAGCCCAATCTTCCATAATTATCCAAAAGAAATGAAACATGCATTTATAAATAAAGCCTTGTATATGAATGTGTACTCAATTCAAAGACTTTTGAAATTTGTAATAAACTTCAGTAGTCATTTTCCGTGTGTGTGTGTGTGTGTAAGAGGAAAAGAACACAGTTAAAAGAATAAATGAAATATTGGGGACTTTGCAGAGAGTTTACTGGGGACTATAGCGTTCTGAATTGATATGCTATGCTTTCCATAGATCAAATAAAGTTAAGAATTTTATTCTGTACATATTTACAAATTTGAAAATCAAAATATTGGATTAGTAAAGTCTTTCAAGGAGGACATTTTATTCAATAAAGATAAGTATGCTCTCTACATTTCATGTAAAAGTTTTACTAAATTATAGTCATCCACAAGGAATGGGTTCCACAGGGAATTGGTTCCAGGACCCCTGTGGATGCCAAACTTTGTGGATGTCCAGTCCCTTATATAAAATGCCATAGTATTTGCATACAACCTCTGCATATTCTCTTGTATACTTTAAATCATCTCTAGATTGTTTAAAATACCTAATACAATGTAAATGCTATGGAGATAGTTGTTATACTGTATATTAAAATTTGTGTTATTTATATTGCTGTATTATTACTATTATTGTTCTTGTTTAAAACCTTTTTTGATTCGTGGTTGGTTGAATCTGCGGATACAGAAGCCATGGATACAGAGAGCTAACTGTAATTCTTATAAGTGAATGATCCCTCCTTACTTTCCAGTAAAATGATCTTTTATCTTTATTACAGAGATTTCTGGAAGGTATTATAGTGTCTTTCTTCTATTTTTCTTAGAACTATGGAAATAATTGGTCTTACTATTCTCAGAGAGCCTAAAATTTCATTGGGCACTGGAGCAAGTGAATTTGTCAACTTTATATTATTATAATTTAATTGCCAGGTAATGTACATCACCTCCATTTCCTAGACATTGATGCTACCATACATCCACAGTAATCTTTCTTAGAAAAGTAGACTAAGGATCATAGATTACCAGTTTGTTGAAGAAGCAGACACTTTCATTTAGCCTGGCCAGCTGGCACATGTCCTATAAACCAGACCAAATGTGCACATCACAGGATAGAAAGTTCTGATCTTTTAAGTGACAGAGTCATAAAGTGAAGCAAATGATCCTTACACATAATCTCATGCAACATCACACTTCAAGGCCCTCAGTTAGTACTTTAGTAGTAACTCTTCAGTTTTAAGTGCCTACAATTGACCATAAAGTATCTTACATCTGCCCTCTCTTATTGATTTTACTACTCAAGAATTCTGTAAATAACGCTCATTTATTTCATCTTTTTATGATTATGGAAGGCTTTCCTAAACCAACCATTAATTCTTAAAACATAAGCAAATGTTCTTTATCTGTATCTCTATATATCTGTCTCTATCTTTTCCTTTGTCACATTTCATAATTTCTAGATAATACTTTGAAATCCAAAATACTGCAAATTTTATATACTGCGTGATATACCATAGTACACACTCATTTTTCTCTATAATACAACACAATAATGAAAATATGTACAGTAGAGTTTTCTAGCCTCCATAATTATTCTTAGATATATAATCTGACTCATAAAATCCTATAAACAAACTACATGAGAAGTTGGAGGAACACCAAAGGTAAACTAGACCAATCCCATAATAGATATATGATGATATTAGGGGAGAAAGGGATTTAGTGACTTACTCAAGATCACAGAGTGAGTAAATGCTCTAACTGAACTTGAATCGCTTTCTGCATCCATTCATTAACTAGAGAGTTCCAGTGATGAGTCAAACATTATGCTGACTACAAAAGGTATATAAATAAAAAAGGCACCAATCCAATCATCCAAGTGATTCGAGTCTGGCAGGGAAGAAACCAAGCTATATGTCACTCAATTCAATATATCCTTGGTATGCATTGTTCTTTTCTTAAATAAATCTGTCATTAAAAATACATAACAAACAAAATATTCATAACCTTACATCTAACAACTTGGCTTGTGGATTTAATAATTTATTTCAATTATAAAATATACCCAACTGTAAAAAAGAATTGAGTGCTCAAAAAAGAGCTGCCTGCTCAGTGATTTTCACTGAATTTGATGTTCCTGAAAACTCACACAGTGACAATAAAAACAAATTCATCAGCCGTGCTAAAGCTTTGAAAATCAGGGCCTAAAATCAGCTAGAGATTGTGATTCTTACTTATAGATATGCCTCAATATCCTTTGCAATAAGATACAGTTTTACTGTTAACCAAACACATGACACTTAGCTTTAAATTGTGCTAAAATGAAAACAAGTAAGAATTAATAAGGAACTCTTAATTAACACTTGTCACAATTCCTTTTTCATAACTAACTATTGTATTGTTTTCAAGTGTTTTGGTGGAGGGGAGGGTGTCCATTCTTTCCATATGATGTATGCTACTTGTGTAAAAGCATGTTTTCCTCCCCACACAACTCTGATGAGACCACACGTTCAACAGTATTTTCATTCGTTGATTCATCAAAGAGGAGAGAGGAACATATCAGAGCACGTTTGGCAGAATTTCTCAAAAGATTATTGAATTAATGATGAAATTGGTTAAAATAATTAAATATCCATTACTTTGGTAAGTTTGTAAAGGAACATGTAATTTTTGCTTATCTGCACTTACATAAAACCTCAGAGAGAAGTGTGTGCTTAGAATAAGAAGAAAAGGTGATAAAACCTCCAGATAGGAACTCTTAGAATGACAACAGAAGAACGGTCCAACAAGAAGCCATTGGCAGCCTCACAGTTTGTATTATTTGACATTATCTTTGATAAAACACAGGTGAGTATTCAGAGGATAAATCCTAAACTGAAGGCAAAACAGCATGGTCTGTTACATTAGGTACCTCTGAGGCTGTGTTTTCTTTGATGTTCACAACCCGGAAACCTAAACTTTCCCCACAATGGCTTCACTCACCAGAAAGGCCTCTGACTAAAATGCAGTATAAAGGGATTCACTTTCTATTAATCAAACCTGAGTGGAAACAAAGGATGAATGGCAGAGTGGCCAGGGGTAGGAATCACAGTCTTTTAGCTCCTCCACACACTTCTTTCCTGCTGTGCGTGTCTCTGTGAGTCTCAGCTCTCCCTTGCGTGAACACATGCACACACACATACACATACTGAACCTCTGAGTTATTCTCTGTCACTGGGAAGAACTTAGAAAATTAGAGAAAATTTTAATTTCTAACATTAATATAGTACCTATTAATATATGTGTGTATAGGCAGGATATATGTAAAGATATATAGTATGTGTGTGTGTGTATATATATCTCACATATAGAAATTTAACAGGTTGGCTCAAGGCTCTCAGATAAATGTGCTTAGCCCAGCCTGCCTGACCCAGGATCCCATTACACAGGATAAATTACTTTAATATACTACATATATTTTTTTTCATTTTCATAGAACACCCCCAGGAGTTAATTCTGAAACCATTAATTTTTAGTACCAATGTTGAGTACCAACTTTAATACCAAATTTAACCAACCATAAGGCAGCTTAATGAGCATCCTGTACTGTCAGTGGGAATAAAGAGTAAAAGGCAGAACCAAGCCTCAGCTTCTCTCTGCTGGCTGAGATTCTCCACACTGAAGGAAATCAGATACACAAAAGTTAAGTTCTGCACATTTCAGTTATCATCAATAGTAGATAGAGATTGCTTTCTAGCTCTGTGACCATGAGCACACCCACTTATCTCTCTGTTGTAGTTCCTTAGCTTGTAAAATCCAGGTAACAGTGTTTACTTCATAGGGTTCTTCTAATGACTACCTGGATTAGTATACATAAAGACATGGAACTTTGACACATAGTAGGTGTCATGTTAATATAAGCTATTACTATGGTAATTGTCAAAGTATATTTAATTTATACGTAAACGATATTTTGTTATCCATATAGACTGAAAGTGTCTTCAGAATTCTTTATTAAGGCCAAAGAACTTTTAAAACTGTTTGTAGGCATTTTAATCAATCTCAGGTTAAATAAACATGCTTTCTATTTTTAAGCTTGCACTTTAACTACCTGACCATTTTCTCAACCACAATGCCCCATTTTCTTGTAACACTGAAAAATGCAATATCATTTATGCAACCATTATGGTGCTTTTGAGTTTAATATGCCTAGTGATGTTCAAAGGCTCACACAAACAGTATTTAATATGAAACTAACTATGGGAATGTTTACTTGGATTTTTCATCTGAGAACATTACTGGGTGATAGCAGCCCTTTGCCACTCACACAGAAGTATTGGTTCAAACTGGTATCTCTATTGGCTCCTAAAAACCATGCAGTAATAGAATACTCAAGCCTATAACACTTTTCATCACTTAATAGTTGCTGTGCTTGTCCACATACAGGAAGCTTAAAATAGATACACAGTACACTCTGTATCCACTCAAAGATTTGAGGTGAAGTCTATGCAAGTGGCTATAAATGTCAACATTATACGGCATCGTATCTCTATATTTGTGTCAGGAAGGCATATTACCAGTTTAAGGCTATAATCATTCATGTCCTACCAAGTAATGGTGTGACACATCCATTTAGAAAGATGTTTTACTCACAGAGAGCACTGTACTTTAAAAATGCATAGGTACTGTAGCCTGAATATACAACATTGACTACGTGAGACATTGTTTTGCATTATGGTAACTATTATATGCAAACATTCACCAGGTGTTTTTTTTTTTATTTGTAATTGCATTCTTTTGTAGGTATTGGTAATCATCTTTTATCAGAAAGCATGCACGTATTAGGTTATTTTCTAGTTTTTTTAATTCCAAAAAATAAAAATAAAAATAAATCTGGCATGTTTTCCTGTCAGGTAGGCATAACCCTATGTAGCTGAAACAGTAATATGAGTTATATTACCATATTCAGACATATTTTTAGCTGTCAGAAAAAATAAAAGATGGACAGTTGATGTGTTTTCTTCTACTTCTAAAGAAAACACAAGGTCAATATCATACCAAGGGAGAATCTTGAGTGGGAACAAGGTAGAGTTGAGGTAAAATTCAACACTTATTTGGATAAATATCTATCTATGTAACATGAACTAATTTCCACAGTTTCTCTATCTGTAGATAAGAGTGTTGACCTCAGTGATTTTTGTTAAAATTTTCTTCTTCTAAAAAATGTAATACTAAATAAAATGTATTTAAATATGTTGGCTCACTCTTCCTTATTTTCTTTCTTTTGTGCCTGGGTATTTTGGTGGGAGGTTTAATTAACTTCTTGCCTGTATAATATATATTCCCAGAATACTAGAAATACTTTGGATGGTAATGCTTCTTTTTCTTTTTTAGCTGACAACACACCTTCCCTTAACTGAGTCAGCCCATGAAATCCTCCAAATCTTGTAAACGTCACGTCTTTATTGACCCCATCATTATCATTTCTTTTTATTGAGAATTATCAATATAATGGTAAAGGACACTCACTTCGATGCCAAAAGGACACTGATTTGGTTTACAATTTCAATTCTCTGACTGTTCTCCACATAAACTTTGGCAAGGTATTTAGTATTTCTATGCTTCCATCTGTAAAATTCTCCCATCCATAAAATCAGGATAATGATGATGCTAACCAATCAGTGTTGTTCTGTGGCTTAGATTTATTACATGTAAAGACTAAGAACTGTGCTTGAAATTTAATAAATGCTAATTATTACTTTTCTGTTCATAATTGTTCTGCAGCTTGAAATGTTTTTCCTGTTAAAACCAAAAATAGGTTGGAAAATTAAGTAATCCATTCAAAAAGTGTTTTAGAGGAATTGCCTGGAGTCAGGTTCTATGAAAAGATAGAACATGTTCCTATTCTCATAAAGCTTACATTCCACTGGAGGCAAAAAGATGATATAAAGTGAGTCTAAAAAATAAATAAGGTATTTTCAGGTAGAAATAAGAACAACTAAGAAAATAAAACAAGGACATGCAGCAGAGAATAAGAGTGTAACAGAATGGGAGTGGGGGGAAAAGTGCTTTTACTTGCTGATACGCATACCTCTTGATGTTGAAGTGAATCAAGGCTCAGGTTCTGCACATTATTTCTGCTTTGTTTATGTACCCTTCTTCATTTCCTCACCTGAGCCCAGGGATTAAAAATGACTTTCAAACATACCATATAATTTGGTTATCTTCCTAAAACCTGTTACACTAGCAGTCTTTTCCTTTCACAGTAAATGACATTTTTTTCCATTGCAAGAACACAACCTCTGGAACTATTCTGACTCCTCTGTGTCATTTTATAGCTAAACCAGCAGGAAATATGTCAACTCTACTTTCAAAACATACTCAGTATTTTACCCATTCTCATCACTTTCACTGCTGCCATGATAGTCCAAGACTCCATAATCTCTCAATTAATTACTGGAAAACCTTCCTAATTGGTTTTCCACACCTGCTTTCACCTTTGCCAATGTACAGTTTAATTTCAACACTGAGCCAGAGGAAACATAAATCAGATGATGTACCTCCTCAGTTCAAAGGCTACAATGGCTCTGCTTTCACACAGAATAGAATCAGAAGTCTCACCATGTATTTCTGCTTGGCCCTACCTGATCTGCCTCACACCTCTTACTCACTTGTACCACATTCCACTCCTCTCTCCCTACTTCATGTAGCACCAGGAAAACTGGCTTTGTTAATGGAACCAGCCCAAGAGTCCCATAGAATTTTATGGAAACATACACACACACACACACACACACACACACACACACACACACACACACACACACAGAAATTGATCCTCCTAGTTTAAAGTTTGAAACTTACATTTGCCTTATCTGAGTTCCTTCCTCAGGAAACTGACTCTCAGACCTCCCAGACAGTATCAAGGGACTGAAACTAACAAGATCACCATATGCAGACAATTAAGACAGCACCGATCTCATCTATCACGATTACCTGACCCCCTACTTCCAGTTGACCAATGCATCTTCCTTACCCCGCCTTAATTCCCCACACTTAGCTACATTCCTTTCCTGACTTTTCTTAAATTAAAGAAAGTTAAAAAAAAAAAAAAAAAAAAAACTAACTTTAGTTGGGAGGTAAGAATAGATTTAAGAATTGTCTTCTGCTGACATCACCAGGAGTCTAATAAAATAAAGACTTCTTCCCTGGCAATACTTGTTGTCTCAGTGATTGGTTTCTGTGCATTGAGCAACAGGACCTAGATGGAATTCTTGGTGTTTCAGAAATATTAATATTCATGAAATACACCAACAATTCTTCCGTCCAGGGCCTTTGCTCATTTGCAAATAGCTGACATGCTCCCTCTTTATCAGCATTGTTTACTTGCTCAATTCTTTCAGGACTTTAATCAAATGTCACCTTTTTCGTAGGGCCCTCTTTAAAATTGCATCCCCTAACCCTAAAACTTTCTATGCATTTCTGGTTTATTTTGCTTCATAGTAATTATTACCTCCTAATAGATCTATTTTATTGTATTATTATCTCTTTTCTGTTAGGGTATATATAATATAAGTGCAGATACTTTTGTCTGTCATTCAATGCTATATTCCGATTGCATAGAAAAATGCCTAGCACTTAAGTGTTTTCCCAGTATTTATTGAATAAATGAAAGAGTAAATGAACGTAAACCAGGAAGACTTCTCTGAGCCCAAAATATTGAGAGAGATGGATCATTAGACACTCGAGGCAGAGACTATTCTAGGCACATGTAAAGTCCTTTACAACTGTCAGCCATTAAACAAAAAGAGGAGTGACATGACATATTTTTGTTTTTTATTTTATTTATTTATTTGAGACAGAGTCTCGCTCTGTTGCCCAAGCTGGAGTGCAGTGGCACCATCTCAGCTTACTGCACCTCTGCCTCCTGTGTTCATTGATTCCTCTGCCTCAACCCCTGAGTAGCTGGGATTACAGGTGCCCACCACCGTGCCCAGCTAATTTTAGTATTTTTAGTAGAAATGGGTTTCACCCCGTTGGCCAGGCTGGTCTCGAACTCCTGACCTCAAGTGATCCACCCACCTCAGCCTCCCAAAGTGCTAGAATTACAGGTGTCAGCACCTGTTGACATGTTTTAAAATAGTTGTTCTAATTCTATGTTAACTAAAGTGGAAGAATATGGTTGGAGTAAAGTAAGTAAGGAGGAGAAACACAGGAGATAAGTTCTGAGAAGGTAGGAGAGGACAATTCATTTGGAGCCTTTTAGGCTAGGGTCATAAGTTGAATTTCACTTCAGATGCAAAAGAAAGTGCCATTGAAGGAGTCTAATAAAGGCATAGCTTATGGGAAATTGTATAATTTTGTTTTAAAGTATAATTTTGATTTTTTTCTAAATAATCATTTGGATGGCAGGAAATCGTTGTTTTCTACATGGAGGAAATAATCAGGAGAAATCAAACTCAAGGTTTTAAAATCAGTAACATGAAAATTATAAAGTTAAGTAACTAAGATTATATAACTGATAAAAAAAACAGTGTTGGTAGATAAAAGTTTCACTGTTTGAACTGACTTTGTACAAAAGTTAGATATTTCTGAATGTTCTAGATTGGTTTATCCGCAGTCCCATCACCAGAAATGGTTTATTTTTTTCAATAGCCCCCAATTGACTAATCACTCCAGTCACTCTACCTGAGTCTATTAAAAAACTATCAAAAACGTAGCAAAAGATGAATTTACAGAACTAACCCAAATGTGTAGTTTATTAATGTAAATGAGTACAGACTTTAAAAAGTGAAAATAGGTATTGCATAATCCAGAACACATTCCTATAACAACAAAGGTAGGCTTTAGATATAAATCTCACTTCATTTATTTGGAATTACTTTGATAAACATTTCTGATCATTATTTTATACATTTGTATATAGTAAATTTTATTAATAAAACTCTAGTCTTTTATGGTGTGGCGGTAAGAATTTAAACATTTGTGACTACACAAATGTCTCTGTATTCATGTTTAGCATTCCACTAAAATATATAACTAAAAGATGTTAATTATAAACCTGAGATGGATATATGGGTATGAAAGTTCATCGACATCCTTAGGATTTCTTTTTAATGTAAATTTTGTATTTGAAAAAATGAACTTCTATTTTTAAAAGAATTAAGAGGAGAAGACAAAACATATTCCATTTGTTTAATTATAATTATTTTCTTTGTTTGATTTTAGAGCATTTTTATAAGGGGAAGAATGCATTCGCAAGCTTGCACAAGCAGCAAAGTGAGCACCTCTATGTTTATAGAACATCAATTCTCTTTTGTGTTGCACTGTGCTGTGCAATAAGATTTGTATCTAAAGAGTTAGAATATGATAAAATAAAACTGCATAGAAGTGGGTTCTCTTTTTGACCTTATTTGGCCTGTCCTTCAGTTACTTTGCTTCTGCTCTCATTTCACTATGTGGCAATGCATATGTAAAATGTCTTCAATGGTTGGGAAATGCATATTTAGATTAAAAGAGTTGTGACATTTTAGAACTGGTTGTTTATTCTTCTGTCGAAAAATTAGCCAGACGTTTTCTGCAAAGTAAAAATATGTAATTCAGTTTTCCTCCCCTCATAATATTATTAGTAGTTTACCCCATTTTGTTACTTTCGATGTTCAAGTGCTCTATTTCCCACCATATTCCCTCACCAGCCCCCACTGGATAAATGTCGGAAAGAATGAAACATTATGTATTTCCTCCGCTTCAGGAAGCTACCTACTTAGAATTCTATGACACTCCAGTTACACAAGGGCTTGACTCTTCAGAAAATCTAATATCACTAATCAGTTTAAGCTTTTTTCACTTTGCTATTGATTCTAATTCATCTACAATAAATTCTTTCCATTACCCATAATGACAGTTAAAACTTGTTCATGCCCTGTTACTGCACCTAAAAGCAAACTCCTGTACTTCCAATAGTTGTTATTTATATTGATTGGATTCACAGTAATTCTTTTGCCTGGCTTCCCCTGTATCAAAGAAAATACAGAAACTGTCAACTTTTAAAGTGATATTTATACAAACATTAGTACAACAAAGATTGTACAATGCAGGGATTAACACAATGAAATAAAGGCAAAGCCTTTCAGTGGCTCCTATTATTCATGTTTCAGTTAATGTGATCAAAATAATCATCACAACTCACAGTAATTTGAATTATTATATTGAAAAAGTCATAACAAATTTCAGTTTTTGTGTAGGAGACTGTTTATTTCTCATAAAGAAAAGACACTCTATTGGCTACAGATATGCATGATTCAATAACTCAGTTCATTTTTCACATTTATTCACCTTTTACATTTAAATCCCCAAATTGGTACTTATAATTGATTGTAAATCTTTTAAGAACATCAATATAAGTAAACAAAAATATGGGAGAAAACATGGTATGCAATCAAATAAAATTATGGCCTGTTATTAAAGGCAATAAACCATAAATTTCCATGAAAATAGATAATGGAGGTTTGCTCTTCCATGTGTAGGAAGATGGTGGAAGTGGAAACTATTTAAAAAAAGGTGGCGAAAGAAACTCCCAAATGAAACGTATATAGCAGATGATCTGTGCTTTTTACATATTTCTTCCCCAAAAAATGTACTTGTGATTAATCAACAAGCATAAGAACTTCCATATTGGAGAATAAATATCTGTCATTTCCTCGATACTCAAAACAATGTCTGGCATATAGTATGCGCTCGGTATATATTTGTAGGATATCAGCTTAAATGTCACTTCTCAGTGGCCTTAGAGAGTAGATTATTACAGTTATTCATCATAACTCTGAATAAAGTGTTAGTTGAATACTTTGTGGTTATTTTAGTTCAAGCATGAGAAATGTCAGAAAAGCCAAGATACTGCCTATATTTACCCACCATTGTATCTGACTGTGGATGTATGTCTGACTCATAGTAGATGTTTAATAAAACTACTGAATGAAACCGCACAAATAAACTTTCACAGGTAAATTAGTGAATTATTTAATATATAATTCACATCTGTGCCTTTGATAATCATAATTTTATCAGATAAATTGAAACTGACACATCAGCCCAATAACTAGACACTGTTAAAAACAGGTGATGAGGCCAGGCGCAGTGGCTCAAGCCTGTAATCCCAGCACTTTGGGAGGCCGAGACGGGTGGATCACGAGGTCAGGAGATCGAGACCATCCTGGCTAACATGGTGAAACCCCGTCTCTACTAAAAAATACAAAAGCTAGCCGGGCGAGGTGGCTGGCGCCTGTAGTCCCAGCTACTCGGAGGCTGAGGCAGGAGAATGGCGTAAACCCGGGAGGCGGAGCTTGCAGTGAGCTGAGATCCGGCCACTGCACTCCAGCCTGGGCGACAGAGCGAGACTCCGTCTCAAAAAATAACCAGGTGATGAAAGAACTATATTACCATTTTCTAACACATATGTACAATGATTGGAATTAGCCATGAGTATGCTTTTTTTCAGTGGGTACAAAATCGAGAGAGTTGTTTAGTGTGGCACCTTCCCTGTTCACTATTCCCACTGGAGAGTTTCAGGGGACACAAGATTTGTTGCAGAAAGGCAAAATGTGAAGTGTAAATATGTTCTAAATTTCTCCTTGAAGCCCATGTACTATAGAACAAAGCCGCATCTCCAAAGGAGCCTCTTGAAAACATTACGTTTTAAATAAAATTACTTATTTTAATATTTGAGTTGCATATATTATTTATACAAATATTAAACAGTAAATATTTGTTGAAAGGAGGGATGGACTGCAGATAGTATCTGACTGTACATTTGTTCATAATGCATGTTTGGTTAATATTTTAGGGCACAGTATCAATAATGGAGACAACCTCCCGCAACAGAAGTAGAGCAGGTTTCCATTTCAAAGGGAGTTGCATTTATATCGTGGCTCAGAAATCTGCTAGTGGTTTTTGGTCTTAGGCAAGATACTTACCCTCTCTGATTTTCAGTTTTCTCATATATAAAACAGCTATAATATCTTGTGAGAGGCCAGGTGTGGTGTCCCATGCCTGTAATCCTAGCACTTTGGGAAGCTGAGACAGGCGGATTGCCTGAGCTCAGGAGTTTGAGACCAGCCTGGGCAACATGGTGAAACCCTGTCTCTACTAAAATACAAAAGAAATTAGTTGGGCATGGCGGCATGGGCCTGTAGTCCCAGCTACTCAAGAGGGTGAGGTAGGATAATTGCTTGAACCCGGGAGACAGAGGTTGTACTGAGCCAAGATCTCACCCCTGCACTCCAGCCTGGGTGACAGAGCGAGACTCTGCCATAAAAAAATAAATAAATAAAATTTAAAAAATAAAATAAAAATCTTGTGAGATTCATATGGTTAGATAATATGTGAACAACATGGATATTTAGTAAATAATACCTAGTAGTATTATAAGCTACTCTTCTAAGTAAAATATACAAGTTAAATCACAAGAATCATGATTACATCACAGACTTTAGCTGTTTTACCATAATTTGTTTCCAATTCTGGGAAAATAACTCAAAATCTACCCTATTCATAGATAGCAAGATACAGTTGTAATATAGTCACTTTTGATAATGTGTTCTTACCTAATAAGTATGACTGTACCATATTTATTCCTAGGTGGTATGTCCCTGATATATTTTATGAATGTGTACATACAGGAAACAGGCATACAGTGCAGACGCCTTTGAGTACCAAACCCATGTCTTGTAACTACATTGATGCATTGCTCAATGCAACTGAAACCCAATTATACCACATGTGACTCTCTGAAAAGCAATCATTCCCTCCAGAATAGTTCACTCAGTACTAATCAATGAGAATAGAAGCATCACTAGTTACAATCCAAGTGCTCTGATTTGTATAAGCTGTATCACAGACAGAGGAGATGTGGTGACAGTGCTACCCTTTGCCTAACCCAACCCCATTTTTTTACTTCAGCCCTCTGGAGACTTTTTATTGATTACTATTAACTCTGAGATACTCTCTGTGTACCTGAAACACAGATTTGTAAACAGGCTGTCTATACCTACTCACTTCTTGGAACCTATTTAAAAGTCCATCCATCTTCCACTCGAAATATCAGTATTTTCTATGAAATGGTATTCAAAAGTCATTATGAAATATAACCATTACTGAATAAATCTATTTTCGCAGGAAGCAAATGCCTGCAATTTCAATATTTATGCCATTACATCAATTCTATAGCTAGCTATTTTGATGTAATATTATACTGTGTTCCCATCTCCGACATGTGCATGCACGCGCGCACACACACACACACAGGTGCACACAAGAGTTGTTGAAACATTGTGGTCAGTAACTCTATATGTTTTCCCTTGAGTTCATAAGCTGAATGAATAAAATATAGTTCACAACTTAATATGTTTAATAAAGATCATTTCTTATTATTGAAGTAACTACCTTCTTTCTGTGTCATATTTAGAGTGGCTTTTCCCAATTTAGCGTACAATAATACTGAACCGTTTAATATTATTTATTGTTATTTTTCTTTGAGGATTATTTGTTACTTAGCAAGGAGGACTGTAACCAAATTAATGAGAAAATAAATTAGTAGTCAAATATATATGTTTGTACTACCTTTACTTTAGAATTGCACCAAATAAGTGTTGCAGGATCCACTCTAGCAAAAGATGGCCTTATGAAGAAATATTTATCTGGTATGAGAAAAAATCAATTAGCCAAAGTTTTACATTAAAAATAAGCTTACAGACTAGCTCACATCACTGAATACCAATGTGTAATTTCTTATAAATTTTAGTATCATTTATTTTTTAACATTTCTTAGACATATTTCTAAGCCAGTAGCACAATAGGTATCTATATATTTTGTTTGAAAAAACCAAAAATTTAAAATTAATTAATGATGGCAAACATAAGTTATTATGAATATAATGTATTCAATGATTATAAACATTAATGTGTAGAACAAGTACAGGTTACTGACCTTTTCTCTAACTTTTTCTAGAATGGTAAACAGAGTGTGTCAATTCCATTAGCAAGAAAAGACTCTTTCTTTCAAACTCATTACTTAAGAGAACATATTTCTTCCTACCTAAATGAGGTTTTTTGAGTGTGTATGTATGTTAATTAAAAAAAAAAAAAAACTCTAAGAAAACAGTGACATAGCTATTTGTTTGCAAAACAATTTTTAGTTCACTTGACATAGCTGTTTACTTGCAAAACAATTTTAAATTTAAAATAAAAGACAACTCTTAGAATTTAAATGATCCACAGTTCCACAATCTGCTATTTAAAATCTGAGGGGAATAAAACACTACATACACATTTGGTTCAAATTTTCCACCGTTTAAACTACCACCAAGTAAGTTGAATGCATACTTGAGAATCCTCGAGCTATAAAGATGCAGTTCTAATCACCCTTAAATATGAGTTCAACAGCACCTTTCTCCCAGCATGAGGCACTTAGAGTAATGAAATCTATCCTCTTTTTAAAAGTTAATTTGCACTCATTTTAGCACATTTCTTTTGGGAAATTAAGGCAAACCTCTGGGGCAACAGACCTAGTCAAAAGAAATGCTTTACTCAAGAAGTTGATAGCTTATATATACAAATCTTAAATCAGGTTTATCAAGGTCTGAAAATAGCAGAGCGACCTCTATTTCATTTTATTCCTAATTTGTGTACCTGTGGTTATGGGTTATTGAGAAATGCAGAAGAGAAAGAGTCACAAAATAGGCCATTGCGCATGAAGTCGACAAGATCACCAGGTAAAGGAAGCCTATGGCCTTCTGGAATGTCCTCCTGCTGGGAGTACACATGGCATTCCATTCAGCCCATGAAACACTGGACTGTTCAGCAAGGGCAGACACTGAGAGCAAAGGGAGCCCTGTGTTGCAAACGTTTTCATTTAATGAAGTTAGTAAACTAATCGTGTTTCCATGACTCTTCTTGACAGGTTGATTTCCCACCTGGAAGAGCCAAGCTCCTCTGGCTTTAGCCACCTACAGGGCAGAGACCTGCTTCTAGCTACCCTTGTGGCAAGATGCAGGCTGCCAGTATGCCACAGAGACCCAGCAAACCTGATACCCTGTCTGAATAATGTTTCAATATGCCTGGGATTAAGAATAAATCTTTTAAAATGAAAAGTAAAGCAGGAAATATATATAACATACTAGCCTTTGGGGTAAAACTTCTCCAAAAGAAAAGTATTTTGACTCTATTTTAAAGGACTGCTGGGGAATTACACATGTTTTTAGAAAGGCAACTTGTAGAAAGTATAAACCCATCATAAAGCTTGTAAAAGCACAGATCTTTGTCAAAAAAAATCAAATATATTTGAGACAAACCTCAGGAACTTTCCTTGAAAAGGCAGCTGAAGGCAAACTCCTGACTATGGTATGAGAAGTAAGAGTTAAACACCCCATTGAAATTATATTCACCATCCATGGAGGGTCCAAAAGAGAATCATTGTGTGAAAAATGTATAAATAGGAGAAAAAAGAATAAAATTGCTTTAAATCATATTAACTAATGCATAGGGAATTTTCATAAATGGGAAAAGGAATAGTCACTGGAAAATAAAGTTTCAGGACATTTTTCAGGAAAGAGCAATAGAACACTAGGGCATCATATTATGACAAAAAATATAATATACTGGGATCATTTTTCTCATTAAAATGGATGGCTTAGAGTTTGAATTATAAACCTATAAAACAAAACCAGGCCAGGGTGTGCTACCCCAGTGACATATCTTTAAATGCATAAATAAAAACACTTTATTTAAAAGTATCATGTTTTCAGTGGTCTAGAACAATTTTACTATTGCTATCTAGTTCTGAACTAAAGTTTTGTGGAGAAGACTTATCTTTGCTTAGATTTTTAAATTTTCAAATATCAAACCTAGTCATCTACGATATGACTATATAATAGATATTGCACTGAATGAAATATCCATTTTAGTGTTAGCTAGAAATATATTCAAGAGCTTAAAGGATTTTTTATACTGTTACTTTATAGTTGGACTTTAGGTATCATTACTTCTTTAAACATACATTTCTCCCACTTTAAAATTCAGAATTAGAGTATGCATTTTTAATATAATATTATTTGCATTGAGATGAAGAAGCCATTATTTAGAGATAAGAAAAAGTAGTTTTCAGAGAAATTGTATGCCTTCATATTAAACTATTCCTAGGACATGCAAGTTGGTAATTCAGTAGCAGACACGAAGATACCATGTCTTCTAAAGTTTTGGCTACTCCATATGTACTTAGCTTTTCCTTGGGGAGGTGGATTAGGGAGAGGCAATGCTGTTTCATATGGATATTCATGCAATTAATCATGAGCTTTATAAGATGAAATTTTAAAAGGGATATACTCATTGAAAACTGTTAAATTGATCCATAACATCACTTTGGAAACTATAAGAGAAAAGTTACTATGATCTTTTTAAGTGAATGTTGCAGCTGGATAGCTTCAAAACAGACTGACTTTTTAGATATTCTCTTTAATACATAATGTGTCTTTTAGTGTTATAGAAAAATACGTAATTTCCTGTCTTCTATGCGAACCTAGACTTCCTGAGAAGGCTATTCGGATTAGAATAATAAATCTTTCTCCTGAATACAGAATGCATGGTAAAAGTAACTTTTTCACTCAATCAAATGTATTTCATATTTTTTCCCAAATAACATCTAAGAGGAGAGGAAAGGAGTATTATCAATCTCTGATGCTTTCTACTCCTGTGTTTTTAATTTATATGCACATTTTAAATTGCCATATTAAAAATAGAGGAGAACAAGTTATCTTGCAATACTGTATTATCAGAACTTTAATTAGGAGCGCTGTGGAGACATTTGCAAAACCATTCTCTTCACAGTCAGGCATCCATTTAAACATTCCTTCCAACTCAGTCAAAATGTATCTAGTGTAAAGAATTTGCTAGTGACAGGTTTGATCAATAATTTAAGCACCCAGGCAGAGGCATCCTCATTCTGTACAGTACAATGCTTGACAGACATCCTATCTGAGAGGGAAGCGGATTAAGAGAAAGTGTTACGAGCCTTTTCATACTTTCACTTCTTTAAAAGGTTGACATATTTTTATGGATGACATCCTGTGACACTGATAAGGTAATCAGAGTATGTTCTGTATACGATTTGAGAGTATGGACATTTTTAGAAGATGTCTATCCTTGAGAGCATCTATTTTAAAAATGCAAGCACAGCCATTTTCTATTTCCTGAGCATTTCTACCTCTGTTTTTTCTCCCCCGTCCTATGCCTCACTGGCTGCTATTCATCCTGCTGGTTCTAGTTCAAACACCTTCTGCAACTCTCCAAAATTTGGCCAAGTATATTTCCTGGGCTGTGAAAAGTATGTTTTATATTGTATTGCATTGCATTGTATCCCCTTTAACTGAAGGAAGAGATTTGCTTTATTCACTATTATAGTACCAGCTCTCAGCAAAGTTCTTAACTTTTAGTATGCCTTCAATAAATATTGAGTCAATGAATAAAATAAACTAAGATTTTTCCGTGTTACAGACTCAGAAAACTTAAACCCAATATGAAAGCTGAACATAAAATGCACAAACTTTCTATTTCACCCTGTCTGCTATCAGTTGTGGAAAATATTGAAGAATTTTCATATTTCTGAGAAAATTTGGTGTTGGAAAAGAATCTGGTGGGAGTGAGCACATTTGTAAATGGGTTAGGGACTTGCATTTTGAAAGGCATTTTCACTTGCAGTATCTCATTTGAATCTCTTAGTGTCCAAGACAGAGATAAGATTCCTATTCCTCACTTATTATAGGTGAAGGTTTGGAACTCTCACAAATTAAGAACTTTATTACTATGACTACGAATCCACATTGTCCCAGCTACACACTTTGAAGGTTTAGGGAACGCATGGTTGTAGAGTGAAATCCAGTTTCCTGAGTCATGAAGATGCTGAGTAGTAGGAAAATCACGGGGCTCTGGTGCTGACAGTTTTTCTGTCTTCCACCATAGCTTCTTGATTTTAGGAGCTGTCAGTGATTTCTGAAGAACATGAATCTCCAGGGAAAGGAGTGTGGAATTGGCATTGCTCCCCCAAGGACTATCTCATAGCACATCCAATAGTAGGAATTTGGGGTTGATGTAGCGGAAAAATTATGGACTTTGGAATCACTCAGCCTTGAACTTCAATTTTAATTAAACTACTTACTAGCTATTTGACCTTGAACAAGTCACAACCACTCAAAGCTTCAGTTTCATCATTAGCGAAATTCTGAAAGTATTCATGTCTATGGAGCAGGATGTGAACAGCACTAGAATTATAAAGTAAAAATGACATGCCTGACGTATATGTCATGCTAGTGAAATGGCAATGTGAAATCTGATTGATACATACGGATAGGAAAGATGGCAAATTCACTTATATTATCTTTGTACTGGGAGGATTGGCTTGGCAGAGATTATGCATGATTCCTGGGCTCCAATCTTCTTAAAATTTTTTGGTTAATCTGCCTTTTCTTCCCTCCTTGGTTACCATTCCAAATCACTGTCCAGTCTTCAAAACTGCAGAAAACTTTGACAGACTGAGGTACAAGGCAGGCATTCAATTTACTATATTAAACTGATGGCTCAATCAAGAGTATTGATTTTCACTTCTAGATAAGTCATTTTAACTATGATACAACTGATATCTCTTTTAAACATATTTGTCTGTTCTCTATTAATTCACATAAATATATGACTTTCAGATGAGGGTATTATTCCTTACTCATTAGAAAATGAAAGAATTTAACATAGATCATTAGACAAAGTCTAATGATTACACTTAAATAAATTGTCCTTACTCTTCTCCTCTCTAAATATACTGCTTGTTGTTCAGAAATTACTTAGTTCAGTCGGTTAATGTTTGAGTATTTGCAATATTCATAAAATATTAAATAATACTAAAAATAAAACAAATACTAGAGTACTCACATGACAGAGACTGAATGTTTTTTTTGAAGCTTTAAAATGAAAATAAATTTAAAGTACAGCATACAAAACATCCATTACTTGTTGAGCTGGTACAAGGTGGGAGAGTGGTGGGTAAACAGAAAATAACAAAATTGATCTTATTACTTGGGGGCTTTGTATTTGCAAATTCACATATTTGCTAAAACTTATTTGTGACCTGAAAGTCAATACTTACGGCACTTTCTGGTCATTTGTAGACATGACAGAATGGCAAAAACTTTAGTGGCCTGACATGCATGTTCTCAGCAGAGGTCAAATAAGGCAACTCTCTGCTTTCTTATTTAGCTCTCACACTGTAAATATGTAAATGTCTATTTAGTGCCACATTTTTCACATTTTGTGCTTTTGTTAGTGATTTTGCTGTATAAAACGACCCGAAAGCACAGTGCTAAAGTGTCAGCCAGTGTTCCTAAATGCAAGAAGGCCTTACAGAGAAAATTCATGTGTTAGCAAATACCCTTTCTGGCAGTAGTTACATGCTATTGGCCATGATTTGAATGTTAATGAATCAATTGTATGTAAATAAGGTGCCTTAAAACAGAAACATACATAAAATAAGATTAGGTATTGATCAGTTGATGACAATATTGTGACCAGGTGCCCTCAGGAACCTAAACTTGTATTTCTCCTAGGAGCAGCAATTCAATATTCACAGCAACTTTAAACAATATAACTACCATGAATAATGACAACTGACTGTAAACACTACAACTGAGTATCTGCTCACTCTTAGCATAATTTTTGCTACTCCAGTTTCCACTTCACAAGCATCCATTCACATCAATTATATTTACTAAAAGCCCTCTTCAAAGTTAGGTTGTACAAATAAGACTGATGGAAAGAGGCAAAAAGAAAAGTTGGCTACTGTTCTATTAATATAAGGTTTAAACTAAGGTATAAACAGTGAGAGATACAACATGAATAGATAGAATACAGAAATGGCAACAAAGAAAATAACAAAGACTGACATTCTTGCTGCCTTTTAAGGTTTTTTACTTTATGTCATTTCTACCTCCTCTTTAGGTATTTACAAGCATTTCTATATTCAATTAACAAATAAGCAGAGTGAGGCTCAGAGAGAAAGTAATGTTGTCAAAAGAATGTGGGTAGAGCTAAAGCATTTGGAATAAGAAATCAAATATTTTGGCTCACAATGCATACAAACATTAAAAAATTGCTTTAAAGTGTTGAAAATTTATCTTCCTATCAAACCAAGTGTATTTTTGGCCTACCAGCTACTTGGTTAGATACGAAAAATATTCACTTCCTTTAATAATCACTTAACCAAAGTATGTAGATTATAATTTTGTAATAAATAATTTAGTCAGAATTTATTTTAAGCCAGAGATATATGGTTTCTTAAGTCTTTTCCAGTGACCATCAGAGAACATTAATTCTATAAAGCACTTTCCAGATTTACATGTTTACTTTAAATCCTATGTCATGAAGTTGTAAAAAATAAGTTATTTCATTATCCCAATAATATTCCAACTTTCCATGTGTTCCACAATTGCTTTTAAACATGATTGGTTATGAATACGAACATGGACAACGAGAGAAAGAGTAAGTAAAATGTGGACCAAGTAAAAGATCAAAGCCACGTTAGACGGAAGTGTATTTGAGGAGTTTAACGTGCAATTATCACATACAACCAGAAAAATGAGAAATACGATTCCACTTAACACAACTCTGTCTAAGAGCAAACACATGCGCACTTAAAACTCTGGCATAGCACATGACTTATTTTTCACTTCTTAACAACTCTTAATGGATTAAAATTTCTTGACACTTTAACAAGGCAAAGTTGAAATACACTGCATCATTTTTAAGAGAGGGCTTTAGTTTAAAGGCTGATGAAATTTTTGTGTAATCTATCAATACAACCACAACTGTATGACGTATTAGCCAAATTATATGACTTATAAAATGTTTTATTTAAATTTTTAAAAATAAGAGAATTTATTTTCATTTTTAAAGATTGTAGCCAAAAAAAATGGTAATACAGTTGGTAATACAGTTGATACAAAAAAATACAGTTGACCCTTGAACAATGAATGCAGGAATTAGGGTCACTGATTTCCCATGCAGCTGAAAATCCATGCATACCTTTTGACTTTCCAAAAACTTTACTAATAGCCTACTGTTGACCAAAAGTCTTACTGACAACGTCAACAGTCGATTAATGCATATTTGTATGTTATAGGTATTATATACTATATTATTACAATAAACTAGGGAAAAGAAAAAGTTATTAAGAAAATCATAAGGAAGAAAAATATATTTGCTATTTATTAAATGGGAGTGGATCATCATAAAGGTTATCCTCATTGTATTCACATTGAGTAAGCTGAAAAGGAGGAAAGGGAGGGGTGGTCTTACTATCTCAAGGGTGACAGTGGTGGAAGAAAATCTATGTATAAGTGAAACCATGAAGTTCAAACCCATGTTGTTCAAGGGTCCAGTTTAAAAGTGACTCGCTTGACGGCATTTTCTATTTTTAATTTCTCGTAATTTCTTTTTATTCCTAGTAAGTATTTTTCTCCTTCTTTCTTCTTTTCTGCTTTTCCTTCCCCTTCTTATCCTCCTCCTTTGTCTGTTTCTATTGCTATTCTTCTGTTTCAACATATTACAATAAACCATCAGCCATCGGTACAGATGGAGATAAACAGAGACAGATAAAAACAGTATATGTTTTGTTTTACATACTACCAGTTAAATGGAAGACTTGAACGTAAATCCAGAGATCTAAAGCATATTAGACATGACGAGTTTCAAGAACACTGAAGGTGAGAGAAAGCCAAGTTCCTGCAGGTTTCTTGACTCCTCCATGTGATAGCTAACCTTAGGAATTTCAGTCATTAAAAAAAATAAGAAAAATACATTTATCATGAACACCATTCAGAAATATACCTAACTTTGCTGTATGCTACAAGGGAATTATAACACTTTCTTCACATTTTAAAAAAACCCACCCCGGATTGCCATTTCTAGCTAACTTTTTTTTTTTTTGTCTTGTGGTTTGTTGCTCATACAAAAGGTAACACAGTGACTTATATGTAAAGTTGTGCCTTCCTCAATATTATTGGACCTAACATTTCCTGAAGAATAAGAATAAACAGATGTTTTGTCTCAATGCTCAAGCAGAACATATAACAATATTAATAAGGGAGAAATAACATTAATAAGGCAGAACATGGTGAGTATAATCTATATTTTGTTTGTACAATAGCTACAGATAGTAGGGAGGGCTTATTCTTTCCATATCAGTTATTTTTAACTTGATTAAAGAAAAGCATTATTGCTGTAGCATGAGAAACAATTTGCTAGAGGAGCCCAGTGTGTTTTGTTTGTTTTTTAACCAAAAGCACAGACAATTTTATCAGAAACAAATAGAAGAAAAAATAACATACAGAGGAGATTTTGAAGGTATAATATTTGCAAGTTTACATTGAATTCATTCAAAAAGTTACAACTCTGGGGCACAGATGAGTTTGATCACATGTATTTGTTTAAGTTTTATTAACTTCAATGAAAAGAAACACAATCAATAAGAGAGGGCATGCATTTAAATATTTATGGTGGACTGAATTCATACTCAAGCTACACAATTTAAAACATTATTGCATCTCTCCTTAAGGAAATAAGACAGAAGTGAGGATCAGACTGGCTGTACATCAGGAGAAGCTGTCTAAATGGCTGTCACAGTTAGTCATAAAGAACAGGTGGACTAACAGCTGGCCAAAGACAGACAGACACAAATGAGTAGACAGTGGGTGGAAGTCCTGTCAGAAGGAGGGTGGAAAGGGATTTCTGAGTATAAAGGTCATAGGTAAACCAATAGCCTAGTTTTCCACAACTCAAATAATGACTGGCAGTTATAATGATGAGTCATAGTAGTAGAAATAACAATAATAACATGATATCAGTTTCTAACCATGTACTAAGTGTCAGGTACCATGCAGAATGCCTTAATACATTAAATTAATGAATCTTTTATATAATAATTAGTTTCAATCTTATATAATAAAATTGAGTTTTGGATTTGGTATTCATAGAAGACACACTACCTGCCTGAAGTGGGCTTTCACATTCAGTCCTTCCGGCAGCCTCACTGAAGAGCTACTAGTATTGGCAGTGTTATTCTAAAGATAACCCAACTTACACCCTGACCAACCAGTGACTTGAAGCCACAAACTTTGTAAATGAAAATCTTGTGAGTCAAAAGCAGAGAGCTTATCTCTAGACTCTATCTTCTGAACTAGTAGTTCTCAGACAAGGGCATGCATCAGAATCATTTCCTAAAAAATTTTTGTCACTCAGGCTGGGTGGCTCATGCCTATAATCACAGCATTTTGGGAGTCCAAGGTAGGGGGATCACATAAAGCCAGGAGTTTGAGACCAGCCTGAGTAACAAAGCAGTACCCTGTGTCTACAATAATAATAATAATAAATTATAAAAAGCTATCTTCTATGCCCTGTACATCAAGCTTTTAACTCAGTATGGGGTGGGAACCAAAGATTTACATTTCTAATATATTCTCAGATGATACCGATGCTATTGGTCTGGAATTCACACTTTGAGAACTAATGTTCCAAGTCACTGTTCTATACTCTTTTTTGGATATGGACATGTCATAATAAAGTATCTGTGCCTCAGTCTCTCTGTAAAATGTGTAAAAAGTATTCTTTATAAGTTGTTTTCAGGTTTCAATTGTTTACCCCATGTAAGGCACTTAAAACTGGGTCTTGCCCATGATATACATTGAATGCTTAAAAGATATTATTGGTCAGTAGATTTACAGAAGCAACACTTGAAGTAGATAGTGATGTTTAAAAGAATAGAAAGGCAAAAGTAGTAATGCCATAATACTATATAAACTTTTAAAACTCTAACTAATGCCCGTGGGTTTATCCTATGACCTTGTATAAGACACATGACCTTGTATAAAATACACAACCTTGCTTTGACCTGAGGTTGTTTTTTTTCCTAACTTGTAAATAAGAAAAATTATATCATTTATCACAACACAGGAAGGTTTAAAAAAACTTGTAAAATTATTTTATAGCACTTTGTGAAAATAATGGAGTGTATAAAAGCCAATAATAAATTTCACTTTCCTCAAAGAACACTGTAAAATTCTAATACCTCGGCTGATTTACTGCTGCAGCTAAAGTGCCATAGACAAGATTTCTTTTCCTCAAAATCAGTAGGTAGGTTTTCTTTTAAATATGTCATAGATATCATTTATAATAGTATAACTGTCTACACTACTAAGAGTGAATTCAACTATCTTAATTTTAAACACATTAATTATATGATAAAATTGTTGGTGGCTTAAAAAAAATAGAAACATGGAAAACCAGATAGACCACACATATCAAGAAATAAGAAAAGGAAAATAAAATTTGGAGTTTTAGAAACTTGAAGTATCTCTTTAAATTTTGAGATTGCACTGAACTTCGTTAAGATGAGAGAGCCTTTCTTACTATTTCTAAGCAATGAAGATTAGCCACATGAACAGACATATCTTTCAGCAGCAATAGCATTAGGAAGCACATGTTTCCAGAAAGAAGAAAGTTGATCTACTGAGGGCAGTTCGAACTGATGTGGTTTAGTAGACTAGGTGTCAGAATTTGTGAATTTTAATCCTTCTCAAACACCACCCTGTGCTACTGACTTGTGTGGCCTGGGGCAAGTGAATTGTTTCTTTTGGCATTTAAATGCATCCCTAGGAAAAATGGATTGAGTTACATCAACCTACCACAAGTAATTAACTTCATAATTTTTCTTAACCTATATCAGTAAGCCCATCCTATATTAGGAACTGCACATATCTTTTCCATCATTGTAACAATTTGCAAACTTTACTGAAGGTCAATGTGAAATGAGAACAATAGCAAAGAGAGCTTCGAATCAGTTAAAATTACTAACAAAACATACTTGTAGCCTAATGGAATCACACTGTTTTAAAACAAAATGTTATCATATTGGTTTATCTGTTGTTCTTTTCTCAAAATTAAGCTCAGCATCACCTCAGCAACTGTTAATATTCTCGTATAAAATGTTAAGTCAGCTTGGCCTTCATTTATTCTAAGCTTTTAAATTTTATGGTTTTAAAATTTTGATTAAAAAAGCAAGCCAAAGCTTAAACAGAAATAAACCAAACCTTGACTTCGTGTTATTTAAACATACCAGAACAGCCTTCACAAAGTTAATTTAAAAATATATATATAGCTAAACAGCAATATCTCCTTACCAAGACTTTATCTTCAATGTAGCTTCCTCCATGGTGAAGGGCTATTAATGCTCATTTAGAAACACCCTTTCATTGCTATTCTGCTTCCTGGCTTCCGGGGGAATGGCAGGGCTGTGACTTGGGTCAGTCAGTAGGTGCCTAAGCCTTTCTTTTTTAATGAGAATAGGATTCGCAGGGAGAGTAACATCTGAATTAACCACAGTGTAAAATAGCCAAGGATAATTAATTATATGCTTTGAGTCAACCCTCATTCCCTTTCAATTGAAGTACACAGACATCTTTTTTAAATGTGCTTACGAAGAAAATTATAATGATGTCTACCATCTTAAATTTCCTAAAGTTTCTATCATTAATACTACAATTTTTCTAATCGAACATTTGGCAAGATAAGCTTACTTTACCCACTGCTCCTGTTTTGCTTTCACTTACCTTCTGTTACACGTTTTATCCCATATCCTTTCTAGCTCTACCTTAGAAAGGATCTAATTTCTATTCATCTAGTTTGCTTATACTCTGCAAATTGTCTTATGTTCTCTGAGGAAAAATGCATCCAAGAATAATATGAGAAGTGACAGAAAACAATAGACAATTTCATGTTTTTAATGAAATACTATTTCAAATTTTTTTTAAGTCATTGACTTTCAGAGGTTTTAGCCCTTTCAAGGTTGAATAGGTTTCTGTTTCTGAAGAAAATTGTATTAGAACACATTAAAATGCATTTTGAGAATGTCATAGTGTATTTGGTGTGTGATCATATTTTTCATTGCTAATTTGTGTGTCTAGTCATTTGTTATTGAATTTTTTTAAATGATTATGTTTTAATAAGACCAATTGTTTATAGTCTGAAGAGAAATATCAGAAGAATTATAGAGATCAAAGGAAAACATAAAAATATACAGCATCAAGGATAAAGAAACATAAAGAAAGCATTGAAATTATCAGCGATGACAGAATATGCTACTTATGTAAGAAAAGTTATATTCTTAGGGTTAGAGAAAATTGAGAGTTAATTTATAAGTATTCACTTTAAAAAAATCAAAACACTTTTAGTCAAAATCTGTAGTAATTGAAGTTCACTGATTTATGTGTTATGCTAAAATTGATTTTAAATCCTCAATTCAACGTTGACACATTAAAATGTGAAACAGAATTCTTTTAAGTCTAATAATGTGAATATAAATTCAGCTACCAGGGAACTAAGCTGGCTTCAATAAAACAGTAATTTCCAATGAACATGATGGCTGTAGGGTGTAGTAATTAAGAATAAGGAACCAGCTGACCTGGTTTCAAATCTCATCTGTTTTACTTAGTAACTGTGTGGCCTAGGATGGGTGACCTGAACTGTGGGTTTCAGTTTCTTTATCCATAAAATGAAATCAATACAAATACCCACTTCATAGAATTTTTATGAATATTAAATGAGTTCATACTTTATGCTATTTTTATTATTCAATGAGTTTAGAGTGTCTTGGCAAGATTGTGCCCCTCTGGATTATCTTGAAGTCCAGAAGATAGAGCTCAGAGCTAAGCTAGGAATTTAATTGTGTTTATGTATCTTCTGGTAGTGTCCATTGGACTGGAAAATCCTGAGTAACATGTTTCTAAGCAAATTTTCAATCAAATCCTAAAACTTTCTAAAGTAGAAATGAGAAATAGAAATTACCTTGTGTAAATCTTACAGGAATTTTTTCCTAGTATCACATTCCCCAATGGCAGAGAAACTTGGACATGGAGGAAGAGGATACAAAAGGAAGGTTGCCCAGGTATCTAATCAATGCTCATTCTCAAGACTGGACAGTTACTGAGGATGAACTAGATTTCATGATATCCACATGACAAAAGGAGTGACACATTGCTTACTCCTTGATGTCTTCTCTTGGGTCCGGAATTATGCAATTGGTTCTACTATACTTTTCTCTAAAATTATAATTTCAGCAAATAAACAGATGTAACAAGAATTCAGGTTATATTTATTTGAAAGAAGGCATTGTTAAACTGCTTTATCCTAAATGAGAATATAAATTAATTTACATAATAAAAGCCATATCACATTTTGCATTACATATTTTGCCAAAATTATTTTATAAAATAATGGTATATCAAGATATTTACAAAAAACATTAAAATGAAAGTTTTTGAAGGAGTAACTATTTTAGAAAGTATTTTTTTTTCTGTAGAACTACACAGAGCTATTAATATCATCTCACTAACGAACTTCATGAAAATTAATTGTTGAAGGAGGATATTGGATATGACATTTCCCAAAATTATTTGGCCAGGGATTCCCCATTTTTCTTGATGCATCCCTAAATAAATGCTATGTATGTTCTGTAATACCAGTTTTGGGAAGTATAGTTTTGTAAAGAAGATTTGTTGCATTTTTTACTTATTACAATTATAAGTCAGAGATGAACTTACAGTAGAAAATGATGATAATAACAAAAATTAAATTAGGCCAAAACACCTATGGGAGAGTCTCTCTAGTATTGCTGAACATAATTTTAATTTCTAATCAATTTCCAAACGATTTGTTAAAATTTTAAATGTCTGCAATTGTGTTTGAAATCTTAAAATTACTGCATTAAAAGCATAAGAGTTATATCAAAACATCTCATATACCCCACAAATATATTCACCTACTATATGTAGACAAAAATAAAAAAAATAAAAAAANCAAAAATTAAATTAGGCCAAAACACCTATGGGAGAGTCTCTCTAGTATTGCTGAACATAATTTTTAATTTCTAATCAATTTCCAAACGATTTGTTAAAAATTTTAAATGTCTGCAATTGTGTTTGAAATCTTAAAATTACTGCATTAAAAGCATAAGAGTTATATCAAAACATCTCATATACCCCACAAATATATTCACCTACTATATGTAGACAAAATAAAAAAAATAAAAAAATTTAAAGCACAGGAGTACCTTTTCATTTCATCAATATTCTTAATGACTCTTTGGAACTTCAATATGAAATCAGGTATTTTGCCCATGATGTTATTTTAACTCAAAAAGCACAAAACTCCTACTGTTTTCTTTTAAGATGGAATTCCATTTTATTCATTAATTCAATAAGTATTTCCTGAGAGCCTAGGATGTGGCAAGCATAGACCTATGCTTTGCGGATGTAACAGCAAATAAGACATATGCTTCTCCTGTTCTCATTTGAATCCTGCTTGGGGGAACAGGGATTAATTTACTTGTGAAATTATTCTACTTTATAATTTCTAGTAAGCAAAGATAAGAATGAACGTTTATATGAGAATTTACAAAAAGAGAACTCACCTACATTAGAATATGTAAGTAACAGTTAAACTAAGACTGAAAAATGATTAAGATTTCACTAAGCAAGGAGTAGAAGGGAGGTAGGAGTTGGTGGGGAAGAGAACAGAAGGCAGGACTGACCAGGAATCTGCAGATTCATAGGATTGAACATCAAGCCACAGAGGATGATTCTCAGGCCTTGAAGCCCATTGGAATTTTTTCTACTGGGATTCAGACTTGCTTGTGACAAGCAACTCCTTTATTTCTTCTAGTTTCCCCCTCTGAGTATGGGAATGTCTATCCTATACTTATCCGAGCATTGTATTTAGGAAGTAGATAGCTCATTTAAGAGTTTCACAGATTAACAAATGAAGAGAAATTTTGCCCCAGGATAGATCACAGCCAGAGTCTTGGCCATACTTGATTCAGATGATAAGATTTGAAACTTTTGGAACCGATGATATTTAAATAAGATTTTGGACTTAGAGTTGATGCCTGAATGGGTTAAGACTTTTGGGATTGTCGGGATGTGCTGCGCATGGGATGGATATGGATTTTGAGGCCAAAGGGCATACTCTACTGGGTTGAGTAACGCATCCCCTCCCCTGAAATAGAAATTCATGTCCACCTGAAGCTTCAGAATGTAACCTTACTTGGAAATAGTGATAGGGACAGGGGCAGGGTAATTCTAGGAAGAAAAGGGAGGGTCCACAGTGAAACCCCAATCTCAAGCCAAAAAGCCTGAAACCGTGGCCCAAAATAAGAACGTGTATCCCTGTTCACCTGCTTGAATGTTGTCTTTTCCTAAACTTCCCATGGCCCACCCCACCCCCCATCATGTGTCTAGAAAGACCTCAGATTCAGCTGACAGAGAGAAGCAGCTGGGCATCGGGGACTATGGGTGGATGTCAGAGAGAAGCAGATTGACTTCAGACGGACAGATTGACGGCATAACTTCAGAGATGAATCTGGCCGGAGATGGCCAGACTTCAGGGGAAGATTACCTACCTGCCCCATCTCCTTTTCAGCTCCTCTTCCCGCTGAGAGTCACTTTGAGCAGCAATAAAATCCGCCGCATTTACCATCGTTCAATTAGTTCGTGCAACCTCATTTTTCCTGGATGTTGTACAAGAGCTTGGGAGCCAGAAGTGTGGATACAAAAGCCTATCACACTTGCCTTTTGCCCTTGCTGGTGGAGGGCAGCCTCCTCACGTGAAAAGGCGAAAGGCCCACTAGAAGTGTTAACACTTAGGCCATCCGCAGACAGCAGAGCTAAAAGCACTGTAGTGACATGGATGAAGCTGGAAATTATCATTCTCAGCAAACTAACACAGGAACAGAAAACCAAACATGCATGTTCTCACTCATAAGTGGCAGCTGAACAATGAGAACACATGGACACAGGGACGGGAGCATCACACACTGGGGCCTGTCAGGGAGTTGGGGGACAGCGGAGGGATAGCATTAGGAGAAATACCTAATGTAGATGACGGGTTGATGGGTGCAGCAAACCACCATGGCACGTGTATACCTATGTAACAAACGTGCACGTTCTGCACATGTACCCCAGAACTTAAAGCATAATTTAAAAAAATGTAAAAAGAGCGCCGTAACATGCCCTCTGGGGCTTCGGAAGTTGCTTGGCTGCTGCTGCGGGGCCTGAACGGAGTTCGCTCCGGCCGGATCCCAAAAAGGCTTGCTCTGGCTCCTGCACCCTCTCACCTGCACGCTCCCTCCCACGGTGGGTGGAACTCAGTGGGTGCGAATGAATGGAGTCTGATCCTGCCGGCACCAAAACGGCCAGCCGGTTCCAGCGCTGGTGACTCCAGTTACAGCCGTGTTCACTCACGCACTCCCTGCTGTGAGGAGTTGAGAGAGGTGGGCTGAGTAAACAAGGCACCCTGTCATACATCACGCGAAGGGGTCAGGGAAATATCCTGCTTCAAAAAGGTGCAGACGGGCGCGGTGGCTCAAGCCTGTAATCCCAGCACTTTGGGAGGCCGAGACGGGCGGATCACGAGGTCAGGAGATCGAGACCATCCTGGCTAACACGGTGAAACCCCGTCTCTACTAAAAAATACAAAAAACTAGCCGGGCGACGTGGCGGGCGCCTGTAGTCCCAGCTACTCGGGAGGCTGAGGCAGGAGAATGGCGTAAACCCAGGAGGCGGGGCTTGCAGTGAGCTGAGATCCGGCCACTGCACTCCAGCCTGGGCGGCAGAGCGAGACTCCGTCTCAAAAAAAAAAAAAAAAAAAAAAAAAAAAAAAAAAAAAAAGGTGCAGACATAATTAGTTACATTAAGATGAGGTCATATTGATTAGGGTAGACTGTAAACCTAATGATTAGTATTCTCATAAAGTGGTCAGGAAAATGCTCACACACTGTGACTAAGGCCTTGTGAAGACTGAGACAAAAATTAGAGTAACATAACTACAAGCCGGGGAATGCCAAGGATTTCCAGCAACTGCCTGAAGCTAGAAGGAGGCAAAGGAAACATTTTCCCTAGAATCCTCAGAGGGAGTGTGGCCCTGCCAATACTTTGATTCCAGACTTCTAGCCTCCAGAACAATTAAGAAAGATATTTTGTTGTTTTAAGTTATCCAGTTTGTAGTAAATTTTATACCAGCCCTGGGAAACTAAAACAGCTTCTCATGAGAGTAAATATCCTGATATATTTTTATTTTTATTACTGTGAATACTGATGACAGTGATCCGTGAAGAGTCAGAGCTGATATTACGTAGGCCATGTAGATATGAATATGTGAGTTCCTTCTGATACTAGTTATAATATTATTTGGATTATAACCCAATGAAAACTCAAATTGTGACTTAACCTATTGCATATTTTGTGTTATCTTTGGAGATAGGCATTCAAAAAGGTAAACCAATTAAATCATATTGATATTTTATTAACAATGCTATACAATTAATGTGTGTGTTCATATGTATGTGGGGGGGGGTCTGTGTGTTGATGGTTAAAGGTATTGGGTTGGTGCAAAAGTAATTGCTGGTTTTGCCATTAAAAGTATGGGAAAAACAGCAATTACTTTTGCACCAAACTAATAGTATCACTTTTTAAATAACTACTTCAAAATATAAAATGACTGAAAATGGCTTTCAAAGAGCAGTGTAAGTACAATATACTAGAGTTATAAATGAGTGCGTATCTGATACTTGTGGCCACTTTGGGTTCAAATAATTATTTTCTGGCTACATGCTTTAATAGCATCCAGAAATTATTTTTTCCAAATATCCATTTATTTTAAAAATATTTATTTTGAGCACCTATTATATACAAACCCTCTGCTGGGTGACAGGCTACAGTGGGGAATCAAAGATCCCCTTGCTCTTACAGAGCATGCATGTCACTGGAAAAGAGCAATCCACACAACGTAAAATACATGAAAATAACAAGTTGTAAGCAAGGTCTACATGGAAAAGAACAAGTACAAGTGTACTTTCAATCCAGGGGTAAGGAAACAGTTCTCAGTGCAGATGACTTTTAACTGAAGGCTGAAGTATTCAAAGGAGCTGAACATACAAAGAACAAGGCAGGAGGTCAGCATTCTGATGGGAAAAAAATGCAGGTATAAAGACAGTCTGAGGCACGAGTGCCATTTCTAAGAGCATCAAGAAGAAAGCATACACAAGTGTTAAAATAAAATCAAAGAATTCTGAAGAATATAAAATAATTTTTAGCAGATTTTCAAACAAGGAAGTCCTTACAGCCTCTTGAAGACTGAGACTAATAGCAAATACCATAACTGGCTTCCTCTGCCATCTCATCATCTGCTAGCAAACCTTGCTGAAAATCAAATGGCATTGTAAGAAGAGCAAGCTCAGCCAGCATGTCAGGAGCCTTTGTTGGAATATAACTCCCCAGAAGGAAACGTGCAGAGAATGGAAGACAGCAGGATAGCTTAGCAGCTGCTATGTATTGAGAAATAGCAGGATGGTCTCAAAGATTTCAGTGGAAATGCTGTGAAGGACCATAGAGTCCTAACAGGAAACAATGGGAAACAGGAGCCATTCATGAATCAGTCTGGTGTGGAAGTCAGCAGAGAGGGAGATTTTGACTGTGTGCAAACAAAAAGGCAAAGAAAGGAGTAATGTTATGTTCTGTCAATACTGCAAGCTGAAGAATATTGTTAAATTTTGTTGTTGAAGCTTTAGGTAAATCTTATACCATAAAAGCTTTGGCATAGAAAAGAAAACAATTGACAAAATGCAACCAAGTACAAACAAAGGGCAGTCTACAGACTGGAAAAATATATGTAAACCACACATCTGATACGGGGTTAATATGCAAAATTTATATTAAAAAACCCTACAACTCAATAGCAGAAAAATAAATAACCTGATTTAAAAATGGGCAGAAGACCAGAACAGACATATCTCCAAAGAAGACATAAAAATAGCTAACATGTATATGAAAAGGTGCTCAATATCACTAATCATCAGGGAAATGCAAATTAAAACCACTATGAGATATCACTTCATACCCAATAGATTGGCTATTATCAAAAAAAAGAAGAGATAACAAATGTTGGCTAGGGTGGGGAGAAAAGAGAACCCCAGTACACTGTGGGCAAAAATGTACACTGCTATAGCCATTATGGAAAAGAGTATGGAGGTTCCATAGAAATTAAAAATAGAACTATCATATACACCCAGCAATCTCTCCTCTGGGTATACACCCAAAGGAGATGAAATCACAGCCTTGTAAAGATATCCGCACTCTCATGCTCATTTCAGCATTACTCACAATAGCCAAGATAATGGAAGCAACCTAAGTGTCTGTTGACAGAAGAAAGGATAAAGAAAATTATAAATACACACACACATCCAGAGACAGGAATATTACTTAGCCTTTGAAAAAGAAGATGCTGCCATTTGTGACAATGTGGAAGGACCTGGTGGACATTATGCTACATGAAATAAGCAAAACACAGAAAGAAAAATATTGTATGATCTCACTTATAAGTGGCATCTGAAAAATATAGACAGAAAATAAAACAGCGGTTTTCATGGGTAGGGTTGGGAGAAAGGAAATGGGGAGATGTAGGTCAAACAATACAAAGTAACAGATATGTACTATGGACAAATACAAAGTTCTAATGTAAAACACAAGGACTACAGTGACTAAAATTGTATTGCATTAGAAATTTTTGTTAAATAAGTAGATGTTAGCTTCTGTGGTTATAAAACATAACTAAGTGAGACAACAGATATGTTAATCTGCTTCAGTAGAGTTACCATTTTACTATCTATACGTATCCTATAACATCATATTGTAAATATACACAATACTCAATGTACTCAAATATACACAATACAATTTACCTTTTTTTAAAAAAAAAAAAAAAAAAAACAGTATTCTCTTCAAATAGGGCATGCCCCGTTTTCACACAAAACTTCCAGTACATAAATTTCAAGATTTGTTAGTTAATTCAACACTTATTTACTGAATACCTAGCATGTTCCAAGCATATTTCAGGCAATGTCATCCTTAAACAAAATAAAGATTCTTATTTTATTACAAAATTCATTTTAGCAAAAAAGACAGATGATGGATATAATGACTAAAAAGATTATGATGTGATAGGAGGTGGTCAGGGTTAGGGAACACAGAGCCCCAAGAATGGCATGTCCCTGCAAGCAGCAGCAAGGTAGCTACAGGTGAAGAAGAACTGGTGAGCTTGAGAATAGCAAAGGTCAGAGAGGTAACAAGAGCAGATCATGCAAACTCTTGCATGTAATTAAAAAAATAATATTTTGAAATACATTTAGACTACAGAATTTGTAAAATTGTACAGCATCCTCACATACACTTCCCTCAGCTTCCCTCAGTGATAACATATATGTAACCATATATATTAAGACCAGAAAATTGAAATTGGTACAATTCGATAAACTAAGATGCAGACCTTATTCAGACTCCTAGAGATTTCCCATACATTGACTTTTCATTGTTGTTTGGTGTAAAGTCGTTTGGATCTTATGGAATGTACAGGTTTCTGTAGATACCACAACACTCAGGATGCAAAACTGTTTCATGACTCCACAAAATGTCCTCCTTTTGTTGTCATGTGCTCACCCCATCCCTATCAACCACCTGTCACTGATTTAATGGCATTGACTTTATCTTTGAGTGAGGCACAGCTCCTTTGGAAGATTTTGAGCAAATAAGTGACATAATCTGCTAGATTATATATAACGTATATATTTTCTTTTGTTTTTGTACTTAATTCAAATCTACAGAATGTTAAAAGAATAAAATGAACCCCTGTATTTCTTTATGTCTGTATTTTCAAATACTGACACTTTACTTGCTTTATTTTTCCATATATGTTATTTCAATTTCATGTTGTTTTTCTTACTCTATGTGGTGAGCCATTTGAAAGTAATTTGCCATATACAATGGCAATTACTACTAAATACACGAGTCATCTAACAACAGGGAACTTCGTCTCACAAGCACAGCGTTATCACACTGTCCAAGATTAACACTGATACAATGTCTTCTAGTATACAGGCCACACATTTCTCTCATTGTCTTAAAACATTCTTTAAAATTTTTTAATCAAAAATCCAGTCAAGATCACGTACCACACTTGCTTGTCGTTTGTCTCCTCATCCCTATCCCAGACAAATATGTCCATGTCTCCTCCACGGCCCCCTGTTTCTGTCTTTCAGGACATAAGCTAGTTGCTTATTGAATGTCCTACAGTCTGGACGGATTTGTCTGATTATTTCCTCCTGATCAAATTTTGACTGGACATTTCAGCAAGAACATGAGACAAGTAATTGTGTACTTCCTACTGCATCATAACAGGAGGCGTGGAGTACCAGTTTATCTCATGAATATAGCTAAATTTGTTGAATAGGTGAGGGTAGTGTTCATTAAATCTTTCGCTTTTAAAGATAGTTTATTCTCTTTGTAATTAATTCTTAAAAATTTATGGAGTGACACAGAGTACATGTGAATATTCTGTTTCTCAGCACGTTTAACTTAGTGTTTTTAGCATCCATTGATAATGCTTGCCTATATTAATTATTACATTGGTTGGTGAAATATAATGCATTTGTCCACTAACACTCTGTAAAGATGTTCTTTCTCTCATCTCACTCCTACCACCTTTTATTTAGGATCAGTGTGGACTTAAGAGTTTTGATAATGTTATTTGTATTACTATTGTCATTCTGGTTGTTATTTTTACTATTATTTCCTAACGTGCTGTATTTTTTTTTTTCTTTTAATTGTCAAGTTATTCTGTTTGGCCCGTGGGAGCTACTTCAAGTCCCTGTGACTTTGTTACATTCCCATTAGTCTTCAAACACTTTCTGGCTTTCAAATAATAAGATACTCAAGAATCACCTCAAACGTTCTCTGCTTCAAATGAGGAATCAACTATTTCTCCAAAAGTCCCTGGTCCCTTTGTGTGGGGAGGTGGCAAGGATCACCTTGTTGTTTTGAGAAGGGAGTGGGATAAGGATAAGCGAAAGGGGTGGAAGCAAGGAGAGAAGTTAGGAAGCCATTACAATCTTGACCAGACCCAAATGTGACTGCATTAGCTGAGTACAGTTCAACATAGTGGGAAGTGGTTGGATTTTTTAATGTTATCAAGGTAGAGTTCTACACAGATAGGATGTAGAGTTTAAGAGAAAGAGATGAGGCAGAGGTGCCTCAAGCATTTTGGCCTGAGAAAATAATTTCAGGATCTATTAGGCGTGCAATTATAAATAGGTTTATCTGTTCGATGGCTCCTCCTATTTAATTCAGAGTAAATGTATCATTGAAGGAAATACTAATCACAGAAGTAAATTTATAAGGATTATTGACTATTTGATCAGTGCAGAGTAAAGTGATTTCAGGCGTGCATTAATTAATCAATGCAAATTTTTTAACTAAACAATGCAAATTCCAAGCTATGTTTTCAAAATATTTTAATATAAGCTATAGAGATTTATATTGGCATTACGTATAAGAGTCCAAATATGAATTAAGCAGATTATTTTACTATAGAATAACATATAAACTCAGAGGGCTGAAAGAGCAGTGAAAATATTATTTATCATTTTCTACTACCATTTTGTATCTAATTGTAGACATTGTTGGACACAGAAATGGCTATACTTATATTGATATACTTATGGGGCTTCTAAAGAAGGTTAAACATACTTTTCTGATTTTTTTATGCCCTAAAACTTACAGTATATTTAAAATATGAAAAGAAAGCAGGTATTTCAACTCCTATAATGATCAAAATGCAAGATCATGAGCTTCCCATAATACATGCTTTTGGTACTTTAAAAAAAAAAAAAAAAAAAAA
>NW_016804402.1:79827-96299 GCF_001698545.2 Rhinopithecus bieti
TTTTTTTCTATTTCATATAAACTAACCACAAACTATAATTTCAAATCATGTTTTTTTCTTAATTTTGAGCTCTGTTATTAGTCAGAAACTTCCCTATTAACTGACTAAACTCAGTGTCTAAGCTAAAATGAAACGAAGATGACATTTAGTAAAATTTACAGACAAGATGTCTTCCTAAATTGCTATTTCTTTAAAACAATATCTTTAAAGTTTACATTTTTGCAAGAAATAGACAACTGACCTCCACCTGTAGGCATTTCTTTCTAATAAATACATGGATATACTTTCAAGTTCAAGCTATATACATGCCTTAATAGAGGCTCAGGGAACAGAGAAGTGCTCTAATGATTAAAGACTGCCTTAGGCCACGTATGTTTTTGAGAACTTTTGTTCTTTTATTGTAAAAGAACATGCAACTTTGAGGTGGGAGGAGGGCATGGTGTGGGTGTGAATTGTGTGTGTCTTTCAATCTCATAAATCCATTCTTTTCAAAGAAAATCTCAAGAGTTTCCCAAATATAAACATATTGTATTCATCTCTGTCATGCACTTGAGGGATTTTATCCCTAAAGTGAGGTATAGTTAGTCATTGGAAAAAGAAAAAAGGGATAAAATATTATAGCATATAATTTATAGTTATTAACAGGGAAAACTTTGCTTTTTTGAAAAATTGTAAGCCTATAACTCCTGCTGGGATCAGAAGTATCATTTGCAGAACTCTTTTAACCAGTGTTTCACCTCCCCACTTGTCAATGCATAAATCTTCCTCTATTGCTTGGAATAACTAACCAGCATCTGGCTACGGAGAATGACTAAGTTGGGGGCAGGGAGAAGTAAAGTAAGTTTAAAGTAAACCAATTGGAGAAACTAAATTCAGACAATGTTTTGCCTAAACTATTTTGATCTTTTATATACTATTCCATTAAATAAAAAAAGTTACATTAAGTATAATGTACATAAAATTATATATATGAATTAAAATCTTAATGAACAATAAACTCCCTGGAAACCATATTGTACCTGATGTTGACATCTCTTAAGATAACAGCATGAAAACTTGAATAGTATTTTAAAATATGAATGGACAAAAGGTTAATGTTTCAATGGAGTACAGTGGCATATTCATAGTGAACTGCCCCTTTGACCTCCTGGGCTCAAGGGATCCTCCCACCTCATCCTCCAGAGTAGCTGGGACTACAGGCATGCACTACCATGCCTGGTTAATTTTTTAAAATTTTTGTAGAGATGGAACCTCCCTGTGTTGCCCAGGCCAGTTTTGAACCCCTGGGGTAAGAGATCCTCATCCTCCTAAAGTGTTGGGATTACAGGCATGAACCACTGTATCTGGCCCCAAATATTTTCTTAAATGCTGAAGAAGCAACTAGTAAATAGAATATGGATTGTTTTGATACCAAATCTATTTCGTGTCTGTACTCCACCTGAGAATTTTTTTTTAACACAAATAGCCAAAAAACATAAAATATTCTCTCTGATTCTGGAATTTAGTCCAGCATAATAGATGTTAAAATATGGTCCAAACCAGTCTTGGAATTCAACATTTCTCAAAGAATTCAATGAAACATTAATTATCGTTGGTTTTGGCAAGCATATGTGGAAATTTGGAAATGGTTTGCAGTATAAGAAATGTATGGAATCACATTTACTCTGCAAATATTTCATATTTCTTTTTTAAATGTTCCTATAACTGTGACATGTTTTTCCTTTATAATTTATTATTTCTGAATAGAAGATCTATAGAAAGTAAGGCTCATAGTAATAATTCATAATTTTCTTTCTTTTAGGCTGCATATATCATAATTACTTTTATTCATGCATGTTCCATTTAAAAAGTAAAATAAAACAAAATACTGCAATTAACAATAAACATGCAAAACATACTTTAAAATAGAGATACCCTGAAATACTTGGAATGGTAAAATGTCTCATTATATTTTTCTGTTAAATAGAATGTATGGCTACGATGCCAATCAATCTGAATTTTTTTTATATACACACAATTTCTTGGAACACATCCTGGAGTAAAGCAAGACATGCCAATGGATTAGAAAAACTAACAAAACTTAAATTGCTATGAAATAAAATGATATTTAAACATTATTATGAATTGCACTTGATTACTTAATATATTTTATCTTTATTATCATATGATAGTTGAAAGAGCAGGGGCTTAGTAATCAGATTGATTCGTGTTTAAATCAGAGTTGTAGCTTTTACTGATTGTGGTTTCTGTCTCTATTAATTAGATTAATAGCAACTTCCTTCAGGGTTGCAAAATTATGCAATACATATCTAACACATACTATGCCTTCATAAATTTGAGTGATCTTTTCACATATCATTTTAATTTTATATATGATAAATGTATTTGGCCCAGAATTGTTACTGTGATTGATACATTTATCATCTTCTATGGGTTATTATATTAATGTCCTTTAAAAAAATTTTTAATCTATTTGAAAGATTTAAAAAATCCCCAAAATAGGTGATTTCCCACAGATTTATAATCAAGAGGGTTTATTTGTTTTTCTCTTACCTTGTTTTCCCTAGTTTGTTTTTTATTCTGGAAGATTCTGATTAAAAAAAAAATAAACCAAAAAACTCTCATAGTTTGATAAGAGTATCTCCAAAAGAACACTGGTTATTAAACCTGTCCAGACTTCTAAATTTTCAAGAGCAAAATCATTATACATTATTTTATATGCCTAACTGCTTTGATCTAAGGCTAAACCTTTTATTTCATAGTCTCAGAGAAATAATTCCATATCTAATGTTTCTAGCAGTTCCATGAAAGATTGTTATCCTTTCTAATTAGCCTCTTAAAAAGGGCTGCAGAGCTTACTTGGATCCACATGACTAATGCTGCTTGTGAAGTTTACAGTCTTATAGAACAATATCACCAAGCATTCATTAAGGGGAAATAAATTTTATCTAGTCACAGTGATTAATTGAGGCTTCGTATATAAATGCTATTAGGGAGAAAATATTTTAAAAATATATGGCGGGATTTTACATCCAGAAGCCATTTCAAGAAAGAGGTTAGTAGAAAAGGGTTTTGCTAATGGGCAGTGATGACACAAGTTTGAGCCTTTTCAGGAAATTCTGACGTAGTTAGTACATCCAGTTTGGTGAATTCAGAGGCGTTTCCAGTTTGGTTTAGGTATTAGGTCAGCACAGGATAGCAATAGGGATAAGAAGAGAAAGTAACCAAGATTGGATTCTGGAAAACCAAGTTGAAGAATTTGGTATACAGTAGAATGAAGACTTAAGTAAGAAAGTTAATGTGACTAGAACAACAAATTAGGAAGATTGATTTTGCAGGTGATAATAGGGTAGATAAAAGTATGATGACATGAGACAGAAAAAAATAGCAATACCTTGATATTACATGAAAAATTACTGAAGTCTTGAAACAGGATGGAAGATATGGGCAAAGGGCAATAAATATGATGGAAAGAAGCAACTGAGTAAGCACATGGGCATATATGTCAATAAAGTTTCCATGATTCCACTCAAGAAATAAAGAAGCTTTGCTAATAGAGGAAAGTGGCTCAGAGAAGCTGATTTGATAAGGAGAATGCTGACTTTGGTATTTGTATGAAATCAATTAACCTTCCTGGATTTAAATCAAAAGTGACTGTCCTTGTTCAGGAATGTATACTAGAAATGTGGAACTTCAATGAAAAGAATTTTAAAACTGGAAATTGTCCAGGTGAAAAGATCCATCATAAAACAGGAGGACCTCATATTTTGGTTAGGAAGCTAGTAAGTCTTGTGATGTAGCATTTTTTTACAAGCGATTGGCTCTGGCATTTTCCATAATATATAAAGATATTAATTGTGTATCTATCAGAGTTGCAGCATTAGAAATGAATGTTGGGTGAATCTTGTGGTTGTTATAGTAAGAAATGGCAACGTGTTGGCCAGGAATGAATTATTTTTTATCTGAATTATGTCAAACAGATGTTAGTATCCTGAGATATAGAAACAGCAAAAACTCATCACTATAAGACATTCTTGGTTTTAAAGGCTACAACTGCCTGTAATTCAAGAACTTTGAGAGGCTGAGGCAGGCAGATTGCTTGTGCTCAGGAGTTTGAGACCAGTGTAGGCAACATGGTGAAACCTCGTCTCTATAAAAAAATACAAAAATAACAGGGTGTGGTGGCATGCGACTGTGGTCCCAGTTACTAGGGAGACTGAGGCGGGAGAATTGCTTGAGCTCAGGAGATGGAGATTGCAGTGAGCAGAGATTGTGCCACTGCATTCAAGCCGGGGCACCAGAGCCAGACCCTGTCTCAAAATTACTACTACTACTACTAATAAAAAATAAAAATCTAAACCACTGCTTGATCAGAAGCTAATAATGTTGAATGAGACTGTACTAACAAAGAAATCATGAATTTAGCCAAAATTAAAATCTCACCGTTCAACACATAAGAAAATTAAAGTCCAAACAGGAAACAAGAGGAAGTGAGATGCCAAAGCTTCTCAATGCCAAGACCACTCATATCCCATGTGATCTTATAAAATAATGAGGAAGGAGACAAAACCAGGGCCTTTGAAGAATAACGAATGAGGAAGATTGTTTCTAGAACAAAAGCTCACCATGGCAAAGGCAACAGGCAAATGAATGAGCAACACAATTCTTAACTTCTTTCACCCAAAAGTGGCATTAGTCACTTTTACTCATAGCTCACTGGTAAGAACTACTCTCTTGACCCAAATATAACTGCAAGGGATACTGGGAAAAGGAGATTGCAAATAGATTTTTGGTGCAGATTAAAATCTCTGCCACATGAGGACTGACACATAGGATTAAGAAATAATTAATTTTGTGTAAGAATAAGATTTGCTTATTCGCTCTGTTCAGAAGTTGAAGTATGCAGTGTGTTATGGACCTGTGCACATGGGTTTTCGTTTTGTCCTTTAAAGAACAGGAATTTAGGTAGAAGCAAAGTGATTATTTTCCAAATCTGCACATTCATTAGTAGGATTATCTAGAAAGACAATCTCCCTTTTTCTGGAATAATGCCTGGAATTGTCACAACCAAATTCCTGCCAGTCACCAATGATGAAGCTGCAGGGATTATAGCATAATAGAGGAATAATCTGGTTGATTATTGTATTGTTACGCTTCTATCCTTTGGGCTTCCTGAGATGTAATGTTATATTCATTATATACAGTGTTTATGCCAGTTCAACTAAATGTATCTATTACTATACCCAAATGCACTTCAGCTGCTAAAGATATTTTAAAGAATTCATGATATTAAATATTAGCTGAAGAGAAATAAAAATGAAGACAAGGTTCTGGCAACTGGGCACTCATGTCTTCAACTGGAGAAAATAGCTAGGTTGACCCAAATTGTGGGGATTAAAAAGTGATGGAGGGTGATAAATCACTGAGTTGTGGGAAGTCAGACATTTTAGAATGAGTCTAGTGATCAACAGAGCACTTGCTTCAGATAGATCAGGAAAGACGAGTTGAGAAAAAAACATCATCTGTCTGGTAACGTGGAGATCTCATGCTATAAACTCCAGGAACAATATTTTCATACAGTGTCACAAAGAAAAATGGGCATGGATTTCATGGTGGAAAAGTGCAGGCAGTAGAAGTTGCAACGCATTTAAGGAAATGATTAGATTGATTGCCTTATTAGTCTAGATTAAGGAAATGAGATAAATAGTAAGGTAACTTGATATATTGTGAAAATATTTGGGGTTTTGTTTTTAATTGGGAGGATGCAAGTATATTCATTAACAGAGGGAACAAGTAGAAAGGGTAAATTATATATATATCATAAACAAAAGACAAAGAACATCAAGGAAGTGAAAATTCTTTTAAGCATCTGCATTGCCCAAGCTCCTTATATCAGCACTGTCTCTACTGTTTTTAGTCCCTATGGGCAATTTCATCCACTCTCTAGATTTTTAGCAGTATCCATGTTATCAGTGAAGGTCATAAATCTGCATGTCAATCATATCTTTTCCAATAAAATTTAGACTCAAATTTTGTTTGCTGATTATACTTGGATGTCCCACAATGACTTTGGTCACAAAATACCCAAAACTGAACTCATCACTTTTTTCACAATCTGGTTTTTGCCTAATCTTTTCTACGATCAGAAAACTGCATTACCTAGACTTCTTTCTCCAAGTAACCTGTTTCCATGGTCTTCATATTCTATGTACTTTCGGGTTCTGCTTCTTTCTGTACAGGTTTATAAAACTAATCTAGATAAGCCCACCACAATTTCTTGAACTGACAACACATAAATAAAGCTAAAGCTCTAGATAACATTTTCTGCTCTTGAATTCCTCACAATTTGTGTTTCAGCAATACCAAATACTGCCCTTACTTAAACCTTATTATTACCCTCAGAACTGTGCCATGATATTATTTAAGATTCAGTTATCCATTTTCACCTTTTATGTACTTGATTGTTTTCTATTAATTATTTAAGTATGGCCTTAAGTTTATCTGCTCTTTAGAATTATTCCCCATCCCCTCAGCTTGAGCTGGATCTTTCCCAGTCTCAGAAGATGGAGTCTGTATATCTCTACAGTGTTGTCTTGAAATTATTTACTTTATTTGTCTTCTCCCTACTCTTTATCTCCCAAACTAGGATCTTTTTGGTAATGATGACTGGGATTTACTTATCTTTCTAATTATTCCCGGTATCTAGAAAAGCATGGACAAAGAGTAGATGCTCAAGAAGTACTTGTTGAATGGTACAGAAGACTCTTGTCAGGATACTGAGTCAGTAAAGACCACAGGCACTACATGCTACATGCTATATGCTAACACTTGCTCTTGCTCTATATAAAACATCAGTAAGAACTCAAAGACAAGACCTTTAATTTGAAATTGTCCAGCAGGAAAGTCTACTGCTCCAAAGGACATTAAACCAACATTACTTTCGGATCATTTCCACAGTAATAAGGAGCAAAATAAAAAAAATAGATTTAAATAACGTAAATGTTAGCAACGAATATCTGAGAAAGCCTGGAATGCTTCTTACAACAACTCATATTTCATTCCCTTAGCTATTATACATATTTCTATCAAAGGAAAGATATTGAAAGTATGTCCACTGTATCATATAAAGGGTAGAGTAGCAATTGACATTCGATATATTCACATGTAAAATAATGGAACTGCCATTGCCCATGGGAATTATGGCAACTTCATTGTGTCCCTTGCAAGCTCTTTGACACAACCTAGTGGGAGGGTCAAAGAGTTAGGCCAGCAGGGGACCAGACCTATTCAGTAGAGGATCCTGGTACAGACAGCTGTGTCCTATGTCATGTTAAAGTGTTGTGAGAGCCATCAAAATGTTATGCTATCTTCCAAATAAATAACTTTTTAAACTTATTTTTTTCTCAAAATGGAAACATATCAAATAAACAATTACTTGTGGGATTCAGTGATTTCTAAGAGTTTATTTATTTTTTCCTGGGAGGATTTCTTTCAGTCTTTGAGTGCCTAAAACACTAAATTCTGTTATAAATAAAATATAAACTTCAGTTTTCATACTGCACTGGAAGTGTGATATTTATCACCCATGCTACAATCTGCAGAATCACATAATCTAAAATGCAGAAAATGGCATAATTGTAACTATTCCATATCATATGTGAATTATATGTCACTATCTCAGTGGATTTCTCTTTTAATAGTCAGCATTCCTATCATTTAAATTAAGCATAAGAGAGTCATACAACACGAAAAAAAAAATTAAAGAGGAACTTGTCTACCATTTCAGTAAATGACTTTTTGCAATACCCAACTGTGGATCTAATTTATTCTCCTGAGATTCTCCATGTTAGTATTTCTAAATGAGCTTGTATATTGCAGGGCTTTAAGTAACCTTATTATCCTCTTACTTTTACATCACAAGCAAGGAATTAGAAAAGCTGTCCTTGTACAATTTGACCCACTTCCCTAAAGGCTTTTTAACCTGAGGCAAAATCCATTTAACCAGTCAGGGCTAGCACTCTGATAACAGTAGATGCCAGCTGGATGGCCAGGTCTATAATGTACACAGGCATCCACATCGACTACAGATCATCATGAAACATCAGATTTAATTTGCACTTCAGAGAAAGTGTTACAAATTAATCTTGCCCCACTGCAGTAGAATTTTTCACAATTGTGGGAGTCCAACAGATTTCTATATTTGTTCTATCTCACCAGAACAATCAACATAAGGAACCTTTAAATTTCTCTTTCTCTTTTTGTGAAGTCAAGCTGAAAATAACTTCTTTGGTAAGGCATAATATTGTTTTTCATATTTATAATATTCATCAATTACAAGTTATATAAAACCATGTCATAAGATTTGATTAGTATACAGACATGAAAGTAGCATAATGCTTTTTGAAGATTATTAACTGTGAAATGCATTAAAAGACAAACAAAGCACTGATATATCTTACTATTTTCTGCTCTTGTTCCTTCAAGTGTTCTTGAAATAACTACATAACTGGGTATTCTAGAATTCTAGAATTTAACAATATATTATACTAGCTTTAAATTTATCTTTCAAAACAAGGACATAAAGAATATATAAATCTTTAAAATAACGCAAAGTGTTTCAAAAAAGACCATGTATGTACTAATTATCTCTGGATAGGTATGATCTGTGCTATTTATCTTTAAGAAACAATTAAATGAAAGCGAATCAAACTGCTGGTTTGGTAATTTTTTTTTAACATTTCTTCAGGAATGGCCAACTATACTTACCCTTTCTGCAATCCGCTTTAATAATTCAGATTGACCTGAGTGACATTGAATAATGAGAGCGTAACTGTTCGTCTGGAGGGTTAACTGCTATTGAACTTTGCCCAAAACAATCTGCTCAATTGCATTTTCATAAGAAAAAGTGTCACTTCATTTCCGAAACCAATGCCTAACACAATAGCCAGAATTTGGAAAAATTGAAAAGCCCAGACCTGCAATTGGATCATCCAACTGTGTGGCAGTTAGCTGAAGAAATGTTCATATTATAGCCACTGATAAAGCTGCATATCCACATCGCTATTACTGGTATTCATACCACAGTGGCTAAAATAATATTTTAATGTAAGATGTAAAGCTGATTTAAAACATTTCTTTGTATTTTCTATAATACTTCTTTTCTCATATTCATATTCATGAAAATACTACTATTCAAACTTTATAATTACTAAATTCACACTTTCGTATGAGTTACAGAAACACAGAAAATAATACAAACACATTGGTTTCAAAATTTAATGGACAGTATAACACATTTTTTAAGGTACTCATCTTTTTTTAACTGGAAAAAAATTTAAATATTTTGGATGTACAGAAATATGTAACCATGTGAATACTATTAGCTCATATCATTTTAGAAATCTTACTACTTAAATTTTTTAGATATTAGCATATATTTCAGTGTGATAAAAGTTTAAACACATCAGCAAAGCAAACAAAATATAACAAAGATACTTTCATTCAGATTTTCTAAAAATTAATATTCCTGCTAACCTAGCAATTTTATTGACTTAAAATCTGTTTGATTTTCATAAAATATTTTATTATGAGCCAATTTCCCCCAATAATTTTTTTCAGAATTACAGCTTGTGTATCAATAATGTCACATAAAATTAGTATTACAGAAATGTAAAATGACATGTAAGGGCCATATTTTTATATTTTTAAATGCAAAATTATCAAATTCCTAAGACAAGTCACAACACCATATTTGTAAATTATAACTATAAGCATTGTGAGAGGTAATATAGGAGACAATATCAAAGGTAGGGGCTTTATTTTTTTCCTGAGTGGAAATATTTTTGTGTTTCACTAAATAAAATGTATAGGGTGGTGTAAAAGAACAAGTGGTAAGATAAACGAGACCTGGCAGTGAGATAATGTTTACGTAATATCTCACCAAATGGCTTTAAGAAGTCCACCAGTTCAAGTGTTTTAAGCATTAACTAAAGAAGACAAAAATCATAAAGAAAATACTAAAACATTATGTTGCAATGCACAACTGGACATTGTATTCACACTGCAAGTTACGGTAATTCTAAAGTTATTTGAAACATTCATATCAATGTGTATCTCCCAAGAAATGATTGCTAATTATTTTTAATGGAAATGGTCTATGGATTTTAACCTGCAGTGGGAATGATTGTCTCAGTAGAATTACAGTTCTTGACTTGAATCACTTTAAAACTCAGCAGCTCATATTACAACCATTTGTAGCAATTAGACGAAGATGGTCCTCTTTAGATTTTGAGTTGGAGTCCCAACTCTCCCAACCATGTATTTCCTTTCGTATCCTCATTGATTAGAAAGCACCTTAAAAGAATCAACCTAGCTTTGAGATCAGCATTTTATTGCACTAAAGGACAATTTAATCTTGTTTTCTGATGCAGAGAAGTATAATTCTATTTACCTCTCTATCAATATGAGCTTAAGGCTTGAGATTTTATAATTCTGCTTGATGATCCCTGTAGTTTATCTCAGGGAGGAGAGGGGAATGAAGTTAAACAATCAATGGAAAAAACATTTAGTTTATTTCTTAAAATATGTTTTCTTTTGATCTTCTGTTTGAAAACCTGACCTCCTTATGAAATATCCTGTATTTTAATTTATCCATGTTCCAAGAAATAATAGGCTATTCAGATGAGAAACAGAGAACGTACGTGGCATTCCTTTAAAATCATATAGGGGGGTGCTAAAAGAAACTGACTGATAAACCATCTAGATTTTCTCATTTTTAAAAAGGAGAAAATAATGGTATTTGGCAATGACAGTTGTTATGAGGATTAAATACACTACTATACAAATGAACAATGCCTGTCACAAAGAGTCCAATAAATACTATGTATTAGTAATGGTAGTGGAATTAATAAGCAGGTATAATAGTCTTAATAGAAACAATAGTAGAAATGTTATCATTATTGGTGTTGTTAGTAGATGTAATAGAAATAGTTATTTCAGGATTGCTAAAATATATGAAAATCATCACCACCACTATAGTAAATTTTAGCTGAATGCATTGACTCAGTGGCAAATGCCAATCAGTTTTCAAATACCTAACATTTAGCTACAATAGGTCAACACTGATTGGCTGATTTACTGATTGGTGTGTGGTATGAAAATTCCCACCAGACACGTGGAGATAATTGGGTTTCAAGTAAAATAGCTAATCATCTTTTTCTTATTCTTCCTAAGGAAAAAAATAAATAAATCAAATAAGAGAGACATTAAAAATTATATAATTATGCAACGACTGTTTTTTTTTAACATTTATATTAGATATTTGACTGCTTCAAATTAACAGACTAGTGACACTATCCCTAGGAAGCTACAAGGTTTATAATGTGTTCTTCAGGTAAATGAAAAAACTATTTTTTTAAAAAAGTAAATCATACATTTATAAAGTAAAAATTAAATATTTCATCTGGTTATTTTAATCCATGTCCATAACTTTCAAGAAGTACTGTGTAATTTTATTCATCTCGGAATTTAACATTTCAGTTTTAAAGTTTTGTTTCTCAGAGTTTGCTCTACAATAATATTGAGCTCAATTGTCTCAAATCAGCTTATCAATCTTCATAACCTAAATCAGTGTGCTTTCTGTTATTTTTACTGGCAACAAATTGTCCATAATTTCTTCTACTTTAATATTATTTTTCTATAATTTAGTGAGATAGACAAAAAATCATTATTTTAACTAGAATGTGAATGGTTTTATTTTCTAACAATATTCTGAATTTTATTAAAATCTCATAAATGAATGGGTACTATCTACATAATTATAAAAAATATACACACTATATATCCATTTTGTGAATGTATAGGATATACATACATCCTATGTATATATCCTATTCATTGTATAGGATACAAAAACATCCTATACCACACACTATACTGGTTTACTGGAGAGTTGAAATATTTGACTATCATAAAGAATATTCTTTATTATATGGGTCATGAAACGTAATTTTCTTAATTAACCGCATTTCATCCTTTAAAATAATACAAATGTATTGCATTTTAGGCATGTATAAATATGCCTAACACTATAGGTATAGCAAAATACCAGTCAAGTATTTTTCTGCTAGTCTTAATTGTATTAATTATGCCTTTTCCCAATAAAATAGTGAATGAAGCAGGCACTATAGTTACCAGAGACCTTACAGAAATTTGTTCAGAAAGTTCTAATTCACGTGCACACACAAAAAACAAAACAGAAAATCATCATCTGTGACTATATTATTATTTTATAAAAATATTTTAGTAATGCCATACAAATATGTTATTTCAATCATGCGACCTGCTTTTGCCCCAGAACAAGAGTCTTGGGAAGAACAGCCCCTGCTTTGGCCCCACTGGGGTTAGATGACAAACTCTTGACCCTTACCCTTGAATGTGCTCAGTTGTCAGTTTTGCCTACCACAGCTGTTGGCTCTTCAGAGGACCAGACGGCCAGAATAGGTCTGGAATAGACCTATTAGCATCTCAATACAACTGTTCAGTCCCCTTTATTACCAATTCACTCAAATTAATTAATTTTTAATTTTGTACTACCTCAACTATTACCCATCAAGTCAGCCAGTGAGACAGAAAAGCATACTGAAACATGAAACTGTCTGTGATGTAAGTCAGAGAGGTTCAACCTATGCAATCTGTCACTTTGAAGATTAGAAAAAGGGCAAATTATCCTGTGCAGAGATTATTGAAAAATGTTTTTTTGAGAAGTTATGTTCTTTTCAAAAGGTCATAAAAGAGAAGAATAGTGGTGATAAATGTCTGCGATGTGTTTATATCTGTAATCCTGAGTTATAGGTTCAGAAAAGCTAGTTGATTTTTTAAAATGCTACTATGAACTCTCACTTACTTCACTCAAAACCTAATATTTTATTGTCATGTTAAAATACATACTGCACAAACAATGGCTTTTGGTTTTAAATTTTACAGCACCAGCAGTAAGATATAATATCCCTAAGATGTAAGATTTATTATTATTATTATTGTCATTACTCTTCTGTTGGCTTGGCTGGACTATTTCCTTAAAGCAGCAGGAATTAAAGGAATTATCCCAATCATAAAACTGGTATTTTGAAATGTGGAAAGCAATGAAATCACTGGTGAAATATTCCTGTATTGCTTTATCCTCATTTTATTTACATGAATTGCTTTCAGCAATAAAACTCATAGTAAGACAGCATTTACTTTGAGCAGTGCAATCTTCTTTGAGTGACGACTGACAGCTTTTGATATTCCATAGTGCAGTGTATACAGTTAGAGATAGAGCATATGGGCTTTCTTTTTGACTTTGAGCTACAAAGTCTAGAAAGACCAAAGATTAAAGATGTTTAATCACTCTCACATACTGTGTAACTTCTTACGTCATATTCCTGAACATGGGAATGTGGCCAAATTTAAGATGTATTTATACCATGCTGAGTATGACTTTTTTAACCTAATATAAACCTAGCTGTTTGAGACAGAATACAATAGGTTTCTGTTTCTGAGGTTAATAAAGGGTAGATTCATGGACACCAAATAACACTTAGAAAGGTTTCTTTTCCCCTAAAACATAATCATGTCCACAGTATAGTTTATTACAAACACTTACGAAGTAGTTTAATTTTAAACATTTGCTATTGTTTTACAAGTATTTGGCATTAAAAGTTATGGAAATGAAGTAAGTGATTTATTAAGGTTAACAACACTCTAAAGAAAATAAGATCAATTCCATATTTTAGGCCACCATTTAACAGATTTTCCTGGGCAATACTGTTTCCCAAAACCTATGTTGCTTACAGGTAAATCATAAATCCACATTTTAAAAACTGTAAAATGAAATACTTTCCTAAAGTAAGAGATGTTAAACTTGAGAATTGAGTCTAGAACTGTGGTTAAAGAAGAATAGTTTCTTCATGCTGGAACTGACTTAACTGTGGTTCTGACTAACAGCAGAGGCATAAAATACAATATTGAAATCTTTAGAAGAAAATGCAATTATCAAATTCAAAATTGGGTTCACATACCTCAACAAGACTTTAAGCTACTAGCAAAATGAAATTTTTTGAGTCTCCCAATTCTCTATTGTTTTTAGTGAGATCATTATATAATTTTTTTGTGTTGGTTTTTTGGCAGAGCGTGTTGAACCAACTACCAAAGTGAAGAGAAATTATTCTCACACATCCATCTGGCTACCCCATACTGTGTAATCACCTCCCCTTAAAAATATGCTTTTCTTAATGTTCGAGAAAATAATCAACATACTGGTGAATAGTGATTTAAAGATTGTCCTGCATATTGTCATTGCTGTTCCCTAAAGTGTCTCAATAAGAAAAATTCTGCCTTGGAATTTGACATTAATATAGAGAGCTAATTGATCTTCTCTCTTCATGTAGAGTTTTAAGTGTAAAAGTCATATCCTCTTTTTTTTTTTTTGAGACATGGTCTCACTCTGTAGCCCAGGCTGGAGTGCAGTGGTGGAATCATAGCTAACTTCATCCTGAAACTTCTGAGCTCTAGCAGTCCTCCCACCTCAGACTCACAAGTAGAGCTAGGACTACAGGAATTTACCACCAGGCCCAGCTATTTTTTTTTTTTTAATTTTGTTTTATTTTTTGTAGAGAAAGGATCTTGCTTTGTGGCCCAAGCTGCTCTTGAATTCCTGACTTCAAGCAATCCTCCTGTCTTGGCCTCCAAAAGAGCTGGAGAGCTGGAATTATAGGTGTGAGCCATGGCACCACTGCAGCCCAATCCTCATCTAACATAACATTACAAGCTAAAAAATTGGCCACGACTTAACAAAACAGATAAACGTTATTCTTGGATATCAACAGTACACATCCACCACCAACTAACTGTCTATACAGTTAGTTGAAATTATAGGGCAGAAACTCTTAGGAAAAAATGAAAAGGCAACAAAGAGTAACATTTTGGGACAATTATGGATATCTCTTTATTTCTATTGAAACTAAATTCATAGAATACATTAATCATAATCCTTGGTTTGTGAAATTGGTTCATGTATGGCCATTATTTATATATTTATGTTTTGTTTTGTGTTGAGTCAGAATCTCACTTTGTCACCCAGGCTGAGGTGCAGTGGCACCATCTTGGCTCACTGCAACCTCTGCCTCTTGGTTTGAATGATTCTCATGCCTCAGCCTCCTGAGTACCTGGGATTACAGGCATGCACCACCACACCAGGCTGTTTTTTGTATTTTTAGTAGAGACAGAGTTTTGCCCTGTTGGCCTGGCCAGGCTGGTCTTGAACTCCTGGCCTCAAGTGATCCAACCGCCTCGGCCTCCCAAAGTGCTGGGATTACAGGTGTGAGTCACCATGTCTGGCTTATATTTATGTACTTGTTTACATATTTGTTCAATTACCAATCCATGCATTGATTTATTCATTCAAGCCATGCATCGATGCATTCATTCATGATTACATTCATTCAGTACTGTAATAAGTTTCTGTAAATCTATCATCCAGAATATAAACTTGATAATAACTACATGGATCTAATCATATTGTCTTCCTGACTTTATTCCTTTCTCCTGACACACTGGGTTATTGATATTGTAAGTCACAATTTCATCATAATTTTGCTTTTACATATTAAAAAAAGTAGCTTTCTTTAATTTTATTTTAAAAAATTATCATGATAGATGTGACTTTAAGGACTTATTCTTTACTTAATACTATATTGCTAAATTTTGTACAAAGTTTTAATGTCATTATTTTTTATTAATCTTGATTGTTGTATAATAATTCATTGTATAAACGCACCACCTTTTATTCATTAATTCTCTTTTAAATAATATTTATATTATTTTGAGGTCTTATATAGTTTAATAGTGCTTTATGAAAATATATCTTGCTAAACATATGCAAGGGTTTTTTGGGGGGGATATATATTTAGGAGAAGAAAGGTTTAGTTTACTCCAGGTGATAATGTCAAACAGATTCCTAAAGTGCTTAAAACATTTAGATTCCTATAAGTTATGTTAAATTTTGATACAAATTTAGATTTAAATTTAGATGTAAAAACCACATCTTCTTCAATCCTTGAACTATCTAAAATAAACAAATGTATATATTCACAACTGAACAGTTTAAAATGGTAATTCATTGCTTTCTCGACTTGTATGTCACTGACCACTAATGATATGGAACATTTCTTCCCATGTTTATTGAATACATACATTTGCTTTGTGGGGGGAATTCTACTTTATAACTTTTACTCCACTTTTTATTATTTATTTATTAATACACAGAAATTATTTATATATTACTAATCCATATATTTTCAATTATATGTGTGAGAGTAATTTCTCAGTTTGTAACTTTTTTTACTTTCTTAAAATGTATAAACTTTCTTAAAATGTATAAAATGTATAAACTGATTTTTATTTTAATATGAATAAAAACTGTAGTGTTAAGA